>NC_083608.1:44166014-44469045 GCF_029168945.1 Cannabis sativa | reverse complement strand
CGGAAACGACAGAGTGGTGTGCGCCACGTTTCAGTTCCAGGAGGACGCCCTGGTATGGTGGGACATGGTGTCTCAGATTCATGACGTCACCACCATGACCTGGGAAAGGTTCCAGGAACTCTTTAATGCGAAATACTACAACGAGGCGGTTAGAAGCGCCAAGAGGAAAGAGTTCGTTCACCTGACCCAGCGGGAGAACATGAGCGTCACTGAGTATACTACTCAGTTTGATCGGTTGGCGAGGTTAGCCTCGGGAATTGTCTTGGACCAGGACTTCAGTAAGAAGGAGAAGTATCTGGACGGGTTGAGTCCCAAGATCAGGCATGACCTGATGATTACCACCGACGACAGCACCACCTATGCTCAGATGGTGGAGAAGGCACTGCGAGCTGAGGGCGCAGTGGGGTGTATGTCGGGAACCGGCCCAGTACTCCGGTGAGTGGCGGAGCTCCTACCCCTCCTGCATCAGGCTATAGCAGGGGGAGTAGTGGTTGGGCCATTGATCAGAGGAAGAGGGCACCCACTGCTTCTGGCGGCTCGAGTCAGAACAAGAGGTTCCGGGGGAACTAGAACCGAGGGAGTCGTCCTGGTGGTAATGAGACCCGATTCTCCTATCCCGAGTGCCCTAGCTGCAAGAGGCACCATCGGGGTGAGTGCAAAGGTCAGGGATGCTTTCATTGTGGCATGCTCGGACACTTCAAGAGGGAATGTCCCCAGCTCCGACCAGAGGCACCGAGAGCTCCAGCGATACCCACTCCAGCCAGGGTGTTCGCTATCACGCAGGCTGATGCAGATGCCAGCCCATCAGTAGTCACAGGTCAGCTTTCTATTAGCAACTCACTTTATTCAGTGCTGTTTGATTCTGGGGCTACACATTCTTATGTGGCGGCCAGAGTCTTTAGTAAATTGGGTAGACCCTTTGATAGATATGAATCAGGGTTTGGAACCACATTACACAGCGGAGAATTGGTTATCTCCAATAGGTGGATTAGGTCTATGCCGATCAGGATAGATGGTAGAGAGTTAAGCGCTGATCTGATAGAGATGAGCTTAGTCGAATTCGATATTATTTTAGGAATGGATTTCCTATCTAAATATTCGGCGAGCATTGACTGTAAAAGGAAGATGGTGGTCTTCCAACCGGAAAGTGAAGAACCGTTTGTATTTGTGGGTTCAGTTCAGGGATCTCGGATCCCGGTGATCTCGGCTATGTCAGCGAGAGAATTGTTGCACGACGGGTGCTTAGGGTTTCTGGCCGTGGTGGTGGACACCACTCGGCCAGACACCATTCGGCCAGAGGACATCAGAGTGGTTCGGGAATTTTTGGACGTTTTTCCCAAAGAACTTCCAGGGTTACATCCTCAGCGGGAGATTGACTTCGTGATTGACTTGGCACCAGGGGTGGATCCAGTTTCCAAAGCCCCGTATAGGATGGCTCCAGCTGAACTTAAGGAATTAAAGATTCAGCTCCAAGGGTCGCTTGACATAGGGTTCATTCGGCCTAGTGTGTCACCCTGGGGAGCCCCGGTTTTGTTCGTCAAGAAGAAGGATGGATCCATGAGGATGTGCATCGACTACAGGGAGTTGAACAAGCTGACGGTGAAGAATAAATATCCATTACCTAGGATCGATGATTTGTTCGATCAGCTTCAGGGGAAGACAGTCTTTTCTAAGATTGATCTCCGTTCGGGTTATCATCAGTTGAGAATCCGAGAGGAGGACATTCCAAAGACGGCTTTCCGCACTAGGTATGGACATTACGAGTTTCTGGTTATGTCATTCGGACTAACCAATGCTCCTGCAGCATTCATGGACCTGATGAATAGAGTATTCAAGGATTTCCTCGATATCTGTGTGATTGTGTTTATCGACGACATCCTCGTGTACTCTCAATCAGAAGAGGAGCACGAGTTACATCTTCAGATGGTATTACAACGGCTTCGAGAACATAGACTTTATGCCAAGTTCAAGAAATGTGAGTTCTGGTTGTCTCAGGTGTCCTTCCTAGGGCACATTGTGAGTAAAGATGGGATCAAGGTGGATCCCGGGAAGATTGAATCCGTCAGGGATTGGCCGAGACCGAAGACAGTGACAGAGATCAGAAGCTTCTTGGGTTTAGGCGGGTACTACCGTAGGTTCGTGGAGGGGTTCTCCAAAATTTCAATGCCCCTAACCGAGCTTACAAAGAAGAATCGGCGATTTATCCGGTCGGATAAATGCGAAGCTAGTTTTCGGGAGCCGAAACGAGAGGTTGATTACCGCTCCGTACTAGCTTTGCCTTCGGACAAGGAGAAGTTCGTAGTCTACTGTGACGCATCCAAACAGGGTTTGGGGTGTGTATTGATGCAAGCCGATCGGGTTATCGCTTATGCCTCCCGTCAGTTAAAGGATTATGAACAGCGATACCCGACTCATGATTTAGAATTGACCGCAGTGGTTTTTGCACTGAAGAGTTGGCGGCATTACCTGTACGGGGAGAAGTGTGAGATCTATACCGACCATAAAAGTCTCAAGTATTTCTTTACTCAGAAAGATTTGAACATGAGACAAAGGCGTTGGTTGGAATTAGTGAAGGATTACGATTGTGAGATCCTCTACCATCCCGAAAAAGCCAATGTAGTGGCCGATGCCCTGAGCAGAAAGGGTCACGGGCAAGTAGCTAGCATGGTTCAGATCTCACCCCATCTAGCTGAGGATATGGTTAGATCCAGCATTGAGTTTGTGGTAGGTCAGCTTCACAACTTGACGCTGCAATCTGATCTATTAGAAAGAATAAAAGTCGCTCAGATGACAGATCCGGAGTTAGTGAAAATCCGAGATGAGGTATTGGCTGGTCAAGCCAAAGACTTTTCAGTGTCAGACAGTGGGATGCTTTTGTATAAAGCCAGGGTTTGTGTTCCGAACAGTGTGGAACTTAGAAATGAGATCTTTGAGGAGGCTCATTCTACTCCATATTCTCTGCATCCCGGCACCACCAAGATGTACCAAGACTTGAAACCATACTTCTGGTGGAACGGTATGAAGAAGAATTTGGTAGAATTCGTATCGAGATGCCTCACTTGTCAGCAGATCAAGGCTGAACATCAGAGACCAGCAGGGTTGTTGCAGCCTCTAACCCTACCAGAATGGAAATGGGAGGATATTACGATGGATTTTGTGGTCAGGTTACCTAGGACCACGGGTATGTATGATTCCATCTGGGTAGTGGTGGACCGATTTACGAAATCTGCTCATTTTCTGCCGGTTAGAACAACGTTCACAGTGGATCAGTTGGCAGAACTGTACGTCAGAGAGATAGTGAGACTTCACGGGGTACCGAAGTCTATAGTTTCGGACAGGGATCCGAAATTCACCTCCAAATTTTGGCAAAGTTTGCAACGGGCAATGGGTACAAAGCTAAAATTCAGTACAGCATTCCATCCTCAGACAGATGGTCAGTCCGAAAGGACAATTCAGATATTGGAGGATATGTTGAGAGCCTGTGTTATGGACTTTGAGGGCTCATGGAGTAAATATTTACCGTTGATAGAATTTTCATACAACAACAGTTATCAGAGTACGATAGGGATGGCTCCCTATGAACTGTTGTACGGTAGGAAATGTAGATCCCCTATCCACTGGGATGAGACCGTGGAGAGGAAATACCTAGGTCCAGAGTCAGTTCAGCGGACCAATGAGGCAATAGAAAAGATAAAAGCTAGAATGCTTGCCTCACAGAGCAGACAGAAGAGTTACGCAGATCCGAAACGCAGGGATGTTGAGTTCCAAGTAGGGGAACATGTGTTTTTACGGGTATCTCCGATGAAGGGGATTAAACGTTTCGGGAAAAGAGGCAAGTTATGCCCTAGATTTACAGGACCTCTCGAGATTCTCGAGAAGATAGGTCAAGTGGCATATCGGTTAGCATTGCCTCCAGCCTTATCAGCAGTGCACAACGTATTCCATGTCTCAATGTTGAGAAAATACGTTTCAGACCCCTCTCATATACTCAGTTATGAGAGTCTTCAGCTTCAGCCAGACATGACCTATGAGGAACAACCAGTGCAGATCCTGGATAGGAAAGATAAAGTCCTTCGGAATAAGACCATAGCATTGGTCAAGGTTCTCTGGAGAAACAGTAAGGTGGAAGAAGCCACCTGGGAGCTAGAGTCAGATATGAGAGCTCAATATCCAGAGTTATTCAGGTTAGATTTCGGGGACGAAATCCTTTTAAGGGGGAATAGTTGTAAAGCCCGCTTAGTTAATTTGGAAATTAGCAGTTGTTTATGTTTAATTATGAAATTATTTATAGCTATTTAAATAATTTATTACTGTTATTTATGGAATTCAGAAATGCATGATTATGTCATCAGTAGTTTTTATGTTTTGCATTTCCGGTGTCCGGTATTTTGGAACTCGGCGTTTGGCTCAGTAGAAATCACAACTTAGTATGTTAGTAGTTTGGGGACGGGTTTTAGACATTGGGAATGTCGGGAATGGCCGGGAATTTAGAATTTCCCAAAAATACCCCTTTAGTATGATTTATGTGATTTTATGGTGGAGGGGCAAAATGGTCTTTTTGCCCCATTAGTATTTTGTCTTCTAGTGAAATTATTAATGAAAAAGAAATGTTTAATTGTTTAATTGTTGGCTGAATAAAATGGAATTTTATGGCTTTTATTTCATTTTTCACACACTTAGCAAAAAAATAGAATTTTCAAAAAGAAACTCTCTCTTTCTTTCCCTTCCATTTTCGGCCAAGCTTTGAGCAGCAAGGAGTGGGTTTTCTCCTTTGATTTTGGCTTGTTAATTCATCATCTCTTAAGGTCCATTGCAAGCTAGGTTGGTTCTTGTCTCTCCTTCTTTAATTTCTTGAAAAAAATGTGTAAAAAGTGATGGTTGCATGTGAATTGTTGTGATACTTGCTGTTGTGAATGGTTGTTATTTTCTATGGATTTACTTTGCTATTTTAAGTAGTTTAAAGTTAGTTTATGCATGATAATTACTTAGAATCAAGTTTTGAAGTCTTTTTAGTTCAAGAGCATGAATTTTGAAAATATATGTTGAATCTGTAAATTGCTTGCTGTGGTTGATTATTTTCGTTTTCAGAGGCTTAGTTATGCATTTTTATGTAGGTTTGATCTAGCTTAATTGCATGTTAGTGGATTTAACCAAGTTTGAGTTTTGGAACTCAAAGCTTGGTCTTTAATGGTGAATTTTGTCTCTGTGAGTTCTGGGTGAATTTGTTGCCTTTAAATGGTTATTTGGGGCATATAGAGCAGGTCTGGAAAGTTTGGGACCAATTGGGGTTGAATTGGTCGAGTTATGAAAAATTTGGTTTGCTGCCTGCGAGGAACCGGAATTCCGGTTGTGCATCCGGAATTCCGGATGAGGGTTCAGTAATTTCCAGAACCGGAATTCCGGTTGGGCAACCGGTCTGCCGGTTGGGGAATTTTTCCGAACCCTAGTTTTCCTCGTTTTTAGGTTTTTAGGGGTATTGCCATGCGTTTTATCGATAGGGAAACTTTTAGTTCCAAGTTTTAGTCCCCGGGAAGTGATTTAGCGTGTCACTTATAGCGTTGTGATTTTTATGGTTTAGGAGCCGATGTCCGCCGCTCGGCTTCGGTTCCGGTCGGGTTGACAAGACACACGAAATCGGAATCCGGAGTAAGATTAGTATAACGGTATGCATATGTAGATTACATGTTTAACGTGCATGTAGGAAGCACGCTAGATTACATTAGTTATGTATATAGGCTTCGAACCATCCAACCCCGTCACGTCGGTACAGGCTGGAGTATGACCAGCAGCCGGAGTATGACCGGTTCGACCGATCAGGCTGACATTTGGTTGGTGGTTCAGTGCTATTGACCTATCCCGTCGGTACAGGCTGGAGTATGACCAGCAGCCGGAGTATGACCGGTTCGACCTATCAGGAGGATACTTGTCAATAGTACCGTCCCTATGAACGTTCAAAACTCAGTACCATGTTGGACATGGCAGTAGTGGCTCAGTACCATGTTGGACATGGCAGTAGCGGGACTCAGTATCGTGTTGGACACGGCAGTTAGTTTTATGTATGATATTATTATGCTTTTCTTACTGAGTCTGTCGACTCACAGTTTATGTTCATGTGTAGGTAAAGGCAAGGCTATTGCTGATGGACCGTGAGCGAGCTTATGAGATTGTACATGTCGGGGCGGTTAGGCCTGGAGCGTACGATCCTCGGGACAGCAGGGCTGAATTTTTGTAACTGTCGTTAGACGACTTTTATTTTGATGTAATAGTTAAACAGTTAAAACTTTTGTAAATGGTTTTATAAATCGGGATCCCGAGTCTTTTGTAATATGTTTTACAAGTTTAATCAAAAAGCAAAATTTTAATTAATCACGTTTTTCCATAAACCTCGTTGATTAGCAACGAGATGCACAGTACGTTAAAAAAATCACGTAATACGCCTAAGGTAGTTAGGGTGTTACATTTTTATAGAACCACCGTCCACAAAAACCCTCTGATAATACGTCTAAGTACACTCTTCCCACATTTCTTTTTCTTCTTTCTTCTCCTGTCCTTTCCCTATTCTTCTTTCTTCTCCTTTTCTTTACTGTAACAGTGAAGCCTTCACCTTTCTTCTCCTAACTCCCTCCTAATCAAAAGAAAAAAAAAAAGGAATCAGCTCAAAGGTAAAACCATTAAGGAAGGAAAAGGAATGAAACAATTTTTCTTGGCTTTCAAGGTAATTTTTTCTCACTTCTTTGTAATAAGGTTTTAAAAAAGCTTTATTGTCCATTCAAAAAAATATAGCTTTACATATGTCCACTCTGTTATGTATTTATATATATATTAAAAATATAATTTTTAATAGAACTTACGTCCAAAAAAACCCTATAATAATACGTCTAAGTCTACATTCTTCCCCTTTTTCTTTTTCTTCTTTCTTCTCCTATTCTTCACATGTTCTTCTTTCTTCACCTTTTCTTTATTGTAACAATGAAGTCTTCTCCTTACTCCTCCTTACTCCTTTCGGATCAAAAAAAAAAAAAAAGGAATCACCTCAAAGGTGAAACTTTTAATGAAGGAAAATGAAAGAAACAACTTTTTTTGGCTTTCAATGTAATCTTTTCTCTCTTCTTTGTAATAAGTTTTTAATATAGCTTTACTGTCCATTCAAATTTTTCAATAGAACCTACGTCCACAAAAACCCTTTGATAATACGTCTAAGTCTACATTCTTTTCCATTTTCTTTTTCTTCTTTCTTCTCATGTTCTTCCCCTGTTCTTCTTTCTTCTCCTTTTCTTTAATGTAACAGCGAAGCCTTCTCCTTTCTTCTCCTTACTCCATTCTGATAAAAAAAAAACGAATCAGCTCAAAGGTTAAACCTTTAAGGAAGAAAAGAAAAGAAACAACTTTTCTTGGCTTTCAAGGTAATCTTTTCTCTCTTCTTTGTAATAAGTTTTTAATATAGTTTTACTATCCAATCAAAAAAATATAGCTTTAATTATGTCAACTCTGTTATGAATTTTTATATATATATATATATATATTAAAAATATAGTTTTTTATAGAACCTATACCTCTAAGTCTACGCTCTTCCCACATTTCTTTTTCTTCTTTCTTCTCCTGTCCTTTCCCTGTTCTTCTTTCTTCTCTTTTTCTTTACTGTAACAGTGAAGCCTTCTTCTTTCTTCTCCTAACTCCCTTCTGATAAAAAAAAATGAATCAGCTCAAAGCTTAATCCTTTAAGGAAGGAAAATAAATGAAACAACTTTTCTTGGCTTTCAATGTAATTTTGTCTCACTTTTTTGTAATAAGTTTTTAATATAGCTTTACTTATGTCCACTCTGTTATGAATTTATATATATTAAAGATATAGTTTTTTATAGAACCAACATCCACAAAAACCCTCTGATAATATGTCTAAGTACACTCTTCCCACATTTCTTTTCCTTCTTTCTTCTCCTGTCCTTTCCCTGTTCTTCTTTCTTCTCCTTTTCTTTACTGTAACAGTGAAGCTTTCTTTTTTCTTCTCCTAACTCCCTCCTAGTCAAAAAAAAAAGGAATCAGCTCAAAGGTGAAACCATTAAGGAAGGAAAAGGAATGAAAAAACTTTTATTGGCTTTCAAAGTAATTTTTTCTCACTTCTTTGTAATAAGCTTTTTAAAAAAGCTTTATTGTCCATTCAAAAAAATATAACTTTACTTATGTCAACTCTGTTATGAATATATATATATGTATATATTAAAAATATAGTTTTTAATAGAACCTACATTGTTAGGCTATTTTTAGCCTAAGTTTTGGGTCACATTTTATAGTTATTTTTCTTTTTTATTATTTTTTTTGGAATAGAATTACGCTTGTTTTCTTTGGTTTCAGGTTTCGACACTTGGAATGTATAAATTGGACAAATTTCGGAAAACAGTGATCTATAAAATAGAGAAAATTTTGAAAGAGAATAAAGCTGAAACTTAAAGCCTAAATTCGACTATGTTCTGATCATATTTTGGAAAAAGTCAAAACATAAAAGTTTTAGATCTCTTTTTTATCTTTCCAACGCAACTTGAATCAGCTCATTTGGAGTTAGGATGAGAAAGTTATGCTTATTTTAATAAAAGAGATCGAAGCAGAAAATTCCATCTCGCCGCGGCGAGATTTCCATGGCCGCGGCTAGAAAGTCTGGGCAGAAACGTGGTTTTTTGGTGCCCTTTTGGCCGCGGCGAGCGTCCGTACGGTCAGGGGTATTTTTGTCCGACGAACCCTAAAAATTAGATATAAATAGAAAACTGCGATTGGAAGTCAGGGGAAGCGATTTGGAACCACAAACACGGCGAAGCGGCAGGATGAGCATAGTGATTCAAGTGAAGATCCAGAATTCATCCACCAACAGTTTCTTTCTTTATTCCTCTTTAATTTCTTTATGTTGAATATTGATATAGGAATGGTTATGGATTTATTTCTGAACTAAATTTCCCATTTAGGGAGGATGATGATTGTTGTTTAATGTTTTGCCTAGTTAATGTTTAATTGCCATTCCTCCATTCTTGTTTGTGAAATTATCTTAATTTGTGTTTAATTTCATGTTTAAGATTGATCACCTTGTGCATGCTTTATGATCTCAATTCGAAATCTGAAAAGTGAGAATTGAGAATGCTAAAATTTAGATAATCGATGTTCTATGTGAAACGAGAGTATTTACATGACTTATGTGACAAGTAGATTATTACCTAATGCTGATTTCATGTTAGTTTAATTAAGGAATTAATTAGATAACATGTGATTTAGAACCTAGAAGATCTGAAAGGAGCTAGGTTACTTTATAATCTGTCATTCACTTCAAGAATAGGACAGCAATTAGGCATTAACGATTTGGGTAAACAACAACAGGATTCTCCTCCCTATCATCTCATCTTGCTTAAACTCTAACTGTGTTATAAGTTTTCTGAATTTCTTTAATTCTCTTAAATCAAAATTCTTTACGATTTGCCAAATAGAATTATAGGTATAGTTTAGTAGTAGTTAATCCAATTCCCTGTGGTTCGACCTCACCTGTGTGAGTTTACTACTTGATTGCGTATACTTGCGTAGTGTTTATAATTTTCAGCAACAAGTTTTTGGCGCTGTTGCCGAGGAATTGAATAAAGATTGATATTACATAAAATTATACTAACTTCTACTTTGGTTCTTTTTGCTTATTTCTAATCTGTTTCTTTTAGATTAAATTTTGTAATATTATTAAAAATTAAATTTTGTTCTAATTTGATTTTACTTTTTAGTTTTAGTATTAATTTTGTTGTTTCAAATTTTTATCTTTTTAGTACTAATTTAGTTTTATTTTTCTTTTAATTTTACTAATGTGTTACTTATGAGTTTGACCTCCAAGATAAATCCAGATGCTATATCTTGAGGATTTTGCCCAACAACACAATGATCCATTCTATTCTGCTTGGAGGAGATTTAAAGAGCTTGGAGAGAGATGTTATCCTACTTTCTCAAGTGGATGTTTTACATGGCTCTTTTATAATGGACTTAATGATGAAACATGAAGCTGGGTTGATTATGGAGCAGAGGCAACTGGAGCGCCTCTATTAATGAGAGGCTATGAAGCAATAAATCTGTTGAATGATATGGCAGATTTTGATTACGACTGGCATTGGGATCCATCACTTCAGGGTTGGAGTCACCAATACCCACCTTATTGCCCGAATTTCTCCCAACAAACTGAAAAAGAGGAGCAACTACTATCACTTCTACAATCACTTCCAGGAGAGATTAATCGCTTAACTGACATGGTGAGATCCTTATGTGATAATTCAATGACTCATGATTCGGAATGTAATAACTCCAATGATGAAAGTTATGAGAATTGTTGGTACAATGAAGAAGGGTCATTATTTGAATACAAGGAAGATAATGAGCCTACAATTGAAGATCAAGATCCTTGTGAAGAGGAAATCATTGAATATGAAATCACAAGTGAGGGTATGGATAGCCAAGTGGAGAGTGAGCAACAAGAAGAAGGGTTGTTAGATGAAAGTGTAGAAACTATGACATTGGAGGATGAAGAAGAACATGGCATCATTGATTCAACTTCATCAATGATATTGACTAATAATCCACCAATGAATTCATATATTTCATCAACACCGTATTATATCCTCTACAAGCTACAAAAGGCATCTCCCCAAGCTCATCATCCAAAGTCTTATGTTGTTGGTGCTGACTTTGATTCAAACTCATCACTTGCCAAACTTGAAGGCAAGTACAACAACAATTTTCAAGTTTTCTTGCTTGACGCTTATTACGGGCGTCAACCGCTTATTGATGTGGCACTCAGGTAAGTTTCCTTTCCTTTTTCTTTAATGTCACATTGGGGACAATGTGCATCTTTAGTTTGGGGGGGAGAGATTTAATTTTTTTTTTAGTTTTTCAGTTTATGTTTTCGTTTTTTTTAGTTTAGTTTTTGTTTTTGTTAGTGTCATGTGTTGATAATTGAGCTCGAATATTGATTGAATTACTGTTATTCACTTGTGTAATGGATTAAAATATGAAAAATATGCAATCTCTTAATTGTGTGCTTGATTCATAACTTTTTGAATTAAGGTGGATGTGTGTTAGAAGGTTGTTCATGTAGATATAAAACATTTATTTTTGACGCATATCAATTGTGTTCTATTTGGATTGTGGAATGTTGGCTTGACATGGAATAGAATTTGTTTGACATACTCTCTTAAAGCGAAATCCTTGGTGATTTTTGTTTGGAATATGATTTAGGCAAGTTTTCTTTGGATCGATTGAGCCTTTCGAGCCTACCCGAAAATTTTATCCTAGTATACCCAAAGTTGAGCCTTAACCTATCCTAAAAATTTCTCACCACTTAACTAAGCTAAACTCGTTATCCTTAACTCTCTTCACCCTTAACTAAGCTAAAAGTTGAGCCCCGTATAGGATGGCTCCAGCTGAACTTAAGGAATTAAAGATTCAGCTCCAAGGGTCGCTTGACATAGGGTTCATTCGGCCTAGTGTGTCACCCTGGGGAGCCCCGGTTTTGTTCGTCAAGAAGAAGGATGGATCCATGAGGATGTGCATCGACTACAGGGAGTTGAACAAGCTGACGGTGAAGAATAAATATCCATTACCTAGGATCGATGATTTGTTCGATCAGCTTCAGGGGAAGACAGTCTTTTCTAAGATTGATCTCCGTTCGGGTTATCATCAGTTGAGAATCCGAGAGGAGGACATTCCAAAGACGGCTTTCCGCACTAGGTATGGACATTACGAGTTTCTGGTTATGTCATTCGGACTAACCAATGCTCCTGCAGCATTCATGGACCTGATGAATAGAGTATTCAAGGATTTCCTCGATATCTGTGTGATTGTGTTTATCGACGACATCCTCGTGTACTCTCAATCAGAAGAGGAGCACGAGTTACATCTTCAGATGGTATTACAACGGCTTCGAGAACATAGACTTTATGCCAAGTTCAAGAAATGTGAGTTCTGGTTGTCTCAGGTGTCCTTCCTAGGGCACATTGTGAGTAAAGATGGGATCAAGGTGGATCCCGGGAAGATTGAATCCGTCAGGGATTGGCCGAGACCGAAGACAGTGACAGAGATCAGAAGCTTCTTGGGTTTAGCTGGGTACTACCGTAGGTTCGTGGAGGGGTTCTCCAAAATTTCAATGCCCCTAACCGAGCTTACAAAGAAGAATCAGCGATTTATCTGGTCAGATAAATGCGAAGCTAGTTTTCGGGGAGCCGAAACGAGAGGTTGATTACTGCTCCGGTACTAGCTTTGCCTTCGGACAAGGAGAAGTTCGTAGTCTACTGTGACGCATCCAAACAGGGTTTGGGGTGTGTATTGATGCAAGCCGATCGGGTTATCGCTTATGCCTCCCGTCAGTTAAAGGATTATGAACAGCGATACCCGACTCATGATTTAGAATTGACCGCAGTGGTTTTTGCACTGAAGAGTTGGCGGCATTACCTGTACGGGGAGAAGTGTGAGATCTATACCGACCATAAAAGTCTCAAGTATTTCTTTACTCAGAAAGATTTGAACATGAGACAAAGGCGTTGGTTGGAATTAGTGAAGGATTACGATTGTGAGATCCTCTACCATCCCGGAAAAGCCAATGTAGTGGCCGATGCCCTGAGCAGAAAGGGTCCCGGGCAAGTAGCTAGCATGGTTCAGATCTCACCCCATCTAGCTGAGGATATGGTTAGATCCAGCATTGAGTTTGTGGTAGGTCAGCTTCACAACTTGACGCTGCAATCTGATCTATTAGAAAGAATAAAAGTCGCTCAGATGACAGATCCGGAGTTAGTGAAAATCCGAGATGAGGTATTGGCTGGTCAAGCCAAAGACTTTTCAGTGTCAGACAGTGGGATGCTTTTGTATAAAGCCAGGGTTTGTGTTCCGAACAGTGTGGAACTTAGAAATGAGATCTTTGAGGAGGCTCATTCTACTCCATATTCTCTGCATCCCGGCACCACCAAGATGTACCAAGACTTGAAACCATACTTCTGGTGGAACGGTATGAAGAAGAATTTGGTAGAATTCGTATCGAGATGCCTCACTTGTCAGCAGATCAAGGCTGAACATCAGAGACCAGCAGGGTTGTTGTAGCCTCTAACCCTACCAGAATGGAAATGGGAGGATATTACGATGGATTTTGTGGTCAGGTTACCTAGGACCACGGGTATGTATGATTCCATCTGGGTAGTGGTGGACCGATTTACGAAATCTGCTCATTTTCTGCCGGTTAGAACAACGTTCACAGTGGATCAGTTGGCAGAACTGTACGTCAGAGAGATAGTGAGACTTCACGGGGTACCGAAGTCTATAGTTTCGGACAGGGATCCGAAATTCACCTCCAAATTTTGGCAAAGTTTGCAACGGGCAATGGGTACAAAGCTAAAATTCAGTACAGCATTCCATCCTCAGACAGATGGTCAGTCCGAAAGGACAATTCAGATATTGGAGGATATGTTGAGAGCCTGTGTTATGGACTTTGAGGGCTCATGGAGTAAATATTTACCGTTGATAGAATTTTCATACAACAACAGTTATCAGAGTACGATAGGGATGGCTCCCTATGAACTGTTGTACGGTAGGAAATGTAGATCCCCTATCCACTGGGATGAGACCGTGGAGAGGAAATACCTAGGTCCAGAGTCAGTTCAGCGGACCAATGAGGCAATAGAAAAGATAAAAGCTAGAATGCTTGCCTCACGGAAGCGGACGGAAGAGTTACGCAGATCCGAAACGCAGGGATGTTGAGTTCCAAGTAGGGGAACATGTGTTTTTACGGGTATCTCCGATGAAGGGGATTAAACGTTTCGGGAAAAGAGGCAAGTTATGCCCTAGATTTACAGGACCTCTCGAGATTCTCGAGAAGATAGGTCAAGTGGCATATCGGTTAGCATTGCCTCCAGCCTTATCAGCAGTGCACAACGTATTCCATGTCTCAATGTTGAGAAAATACGTTTCAGACCCCTCTCATATACTCAGTTATGAGAGTCTTCAGCTTCAGCCAGACATGACCTATGAGGAACAACCAGTGCAGATCCTGGATAGGAAAGATAAAGTCCTTCGGAATAAGACCATAGCATTGGTCAAGGTTCTCTGGAGAAACAGTAAGGTGGAAGAAGCCACCTGGGAGCTAGAGTCAGATATGAGAGCTCAATATCCAGAGTTATTCAGGTTAGATTTCGGGGACGAAATCCTTTTAAGGGGGGAATAGTTGTAAAGCCCGCTTAGTTAATTTGGAAATTAGCAGTTGTTTATGTTTAATTATGAAATTATTTATAGCTATTTAAATAATTTATTACTGTTATTTATGGAATTCAGAAATGCATGATTATGTCATCAGTAGTTTTTATGTTTTGCATTTCCGGTGTCCGGTATTTTGGAACTCGGCGTTTGGCTCAGTAGAAATCACAACTTAGTATGTTAGTAGTTTGGGGACGGGTTTTAGACATTGGGAATGTCGGGAATGGCCGGGAATTTAGAATTTCCCAAAAATACCCCTTTAGTATGATTTATGTGATTTTATGGTGGAGGGGCAAAATGGTCTTTTTGCCCCATTAGTATTTTGTCTTCTAGTGAAATTATTAATGAAAAAGAAATGTTTAATTGTTTAATTGTTGGCTGAATAAAATGGAATTTTATGGCTTTTATTTCATTTTTCACACACTTAGCAAAAAAATAGAATTTTCAAAAAGAAACTCTCTCTTTCTTTCCCTTCCATTTTCGGCCAAGCTTTGAGCAGCAAGGAGTGGGTTTTCTCCTTTGATTTTGGCTTGTTAATTCATCATCTCTTAAGGTCCATTGCAAGCTAGGTTGGTTCTTGTCTCTCCTTCTTTAATTTCTTGAAAAAAATGTGTAAAAAGTGATGGTTGCATGTGAATTGTTGTGATACTTGCTGTTGTGAATGGTTGTTATTTTCTATGGATTTACTTTGCTATTTTAAGTAGTTTAAAGTTAGTTTATGCATGATAATTACTTAGAATCAAGTTTTGAAGTCTTTTTAGTTCAAGAGCATGAATTTTGAAAATATATGTTGAATCTGTAAATTGCTTGCTGTGGTTGATTATTTTCGTTTTCAGAGGCTTAGTTATGCATTTTTATGTAGGTTTGATCTAGCTTAATTGCATGTTAGTGGATTTAACCAAGTTTGAGTTTTGGAACTCAAAGCTTGGTCTTTAATGGTGAATTTTGTCTCTGTGAGTTCTGGGTGAATTTGTTGCCTTTAAATGGTTATTTGGGGCATATAGAGCAGGTCTGGAAAGTTTGGGACCAATTGGGGTTGAATTGGTCGAGTTATGAAAAATTTGGTTTGCTGCCTGCGAGGAACCGGAATTCCGGTTGTGCATCCGGAATTCCGGATGAGGGTTCAGTAATTTCCAGAACCGGAATTCCGGTTGGGCAACCGGTCTGCCGGTTGGGGAATTTTTCCGAACCCTAGTTTTCCTCGTTTTTAGGTTTTTAGGGGTATTGCCATGCGTTTTATCGATAGGGAAACTTTTAGTTCCAAGTTTTAGTCCCCGGGAAGTGATTTAGCGTGTCACTTATAGCGTTGTGATTTTTATGGTTTAGGAGCCGATGTCCGCCGCTCAGCTTCAGTTCCAGTCAGGTTGACCGGCACACCTGAAATCGGAATCCAGGTAAGATTAGTATAACAGTATGCATATGTAGATTACATGTTTAACGTGCATGTAGGAAGCCTGCTAGATTACATTAGTTATGTATATAGGCTTCGAACCATCCAACCCTGTCACGTCGGTACAGGCTGGAGTATGACCGACGGCGGAGTATGACCGGTTCGGCCGTCAGTCGACATTTGGTTGGTGGTTCGGTGCTTATTGACCTATCCCGTCGGTACGAGTGGAGTATGACCGACGGCGGAGTATGACCGGTTCGACCTATCAGGAGGATACTTGTCAATAGTACCGTCCCTATGAACGTTCAAAACTCAGTACCATGTTGGACATGGCAGTAGTGGCTCAGTACCATGTTGGACATGGCAGTAGCGGGACTCAGTATCGTGTTGGACACGGCAGTTAGTTTTATGTATGATATTATTATGCTTTTCTTACTGAGTCTGTCGACTCACAGTTTATGTTCATGTGTAGGTAAAGGCAAGGCTATTGCTGATGGACCGTGAGCGAGCTTATGAGATTGTACATGTCGGGGCGGTTAGGCCTGGAGCGTACGATCCTCGGGACAGCAGGGCTGAATTTTTGTAACTGTCGTTAGACGACTTTTATTTTGATGTAATAGTTAAACAGTTAAAACTTTTGTAAATGGTTTTATAAATCGGGATCCCGAGTCTTTTGTAATATGTTTTACAAGTTTAATCAAAAAGCAAAATTTTAATTAATCACGTTTTTCCATAAACCTCGTTGATTAGCAACGAGATGCACAGTACGTTAAAAAAATCACGTAATACGCCTAAGGTAGTTAGGGTGTTACATTTTTATAGAACCACCGTCCACAAAAACCCTCTGATAATACGTCTAAGTACACTCTTCCCACATTTCTTTTTCTTCTTTCTTCTCCTGTCCTTTCCCTATTCTTCTTTCTTCTCCTTTTCTTTACTGTAACAGTGAAGCCTTCACCTTTCTTCTCCTAACTCCCTCCTAATCAAAAGAAAAAAAAAAGGAATCAGCTCAAAGGTAAAACCATTAAGGAAGGAAAAGGAATGAAACAATTTTTCTTGGCTTTCAAGGTAATTTTTTCTCACTTCTTTGTAATAAGGTTTTAAAAAAGCTTTATTGTCCATTCAAAAAAATATAGCTTTACATATGTCCACTCTGTTATGTATTTATATATATATTAAAAATATAATTTTTAATAGAACTTACGTCCAAAAAAACCCTATAATAATACGTCTAAGTCTACATTCTTCCCCTTTTTCTTTTTCTTCTTTCTTCTCCTATTCTTCACATGTTCTTCTTTCTTCACCTTTTCTTTATTGTAACAATGAAGTCTTCTCCTTACTCCTCCTTACTCCTTTCGGATCAAAAAAAAAAAAAAGGAATCACCTCAAAGGTGAAACTTTTAATGAAGGAAAATGAAAGAAACAACTTTTTTTGGCTTTCAATGTAATCTTTTCTCTCTTCTTTGTAATAAGTTTTTAATATAGCTTTACTGTCCATTCAAATTTTTCAATAGAACCTACGTCCACAAAAACCCTTTGATAATACGTCTAAGTCTACATTCTTTTCCATTTTCTTTTTCTTCTTTCTTCTCATGTTCTTCCCCTGTTCTTCTTTCTTCTCCTTTTCTTTAATGTAACAGCGAAGCCTTCTCCTTTCTTCTCCTTACTCCATTCTGATAAAAAAAAAACGAATCAGCTCAAAGGTTAAACCTTTAAGGAAGAAAAGAAAAGAAACAACTTTTCTTGGCTTTCAAGGTAATCTTTTCTCTCTTCTTTGTAATAAGTTTTTAATATAGTTTTACTATCCAATCAAAAAAATATAGCTTTAATTATGTCAACTCTGTTATGAATTTTTATATATATATATATATATATATTAAAAATATAGTTTTTTATAGAACCTATACCTCTAAGTCTACGCTCTTCCCACATTTCTTTTTCTTCTTTCTTCTCCTGTCCTTTCCCTGTTCTTCTTTCTTCTCTTTTTCTTTACTGTAACAGTGAAGCCTTCTTCTTTCTTCTCCTAACTCCCTTCTGATAAAAAAAAATGAATCAGCTCAAAGCTTAATCCTTTAAGGAAGGAAAATAAATGAAACAACTTTTCTTGGCTTTCAATGTAATTTTGTCTCACTTTTTTGTAATAAGTTTTTAATATAGCTTTACTTATGTCCACTCTGTTATGAATTTATATATATTAAAGATATAGTTTTTTATAGAACCAACATCCACAAAAACCCTCTGATAATATGTCTAAGTACACTCTTCCCACATTTCTTTTCCTTCTTTCTTCTCCTGTCCTTTCCCTGTTCTTCTTTCTTCTCCTTTTCTTTACTGTAACAGTGAAGCTTTCTTTTTTCTTCTCCTAACTCCCTCCTAGTCAAAAAAAAAAGGAATCAGCTCAAAGGTGAAACCATTAAGGAAGGAAAAGGAATGAAAAAACTTTTATTGGCTTTCAAGGTAATTTTTTCTCACTTCTTTGTAATAAGCTTTTTAAAAAAGCTTTATTGTCCATTCAAAAAAATATAACTTTACTTATGTCAACTCTGTTATGAATATATATATATGTATATATTAAAAATATAGTTTTTAATAGAACCTACATTGTTAGGCTATTTTTAGCCTAAGTTTTGGGTCACATTTTATAGTTATTTTTCTTTTTTATTATTTTTTTTGGAATAGAATTACGCTTGTTTTCTTTGGTTTCAGGTTTCGACACTTGGAATGTATAAATTGGACAAATTTCGGAAAACAGTGATCTATAAAATAGAGAAAATTTTGAAAGAGAATAAAGCTGAAACTTAAAGCCTAAATTCGACTATGTTCTGATCATATTTTGGAAAAAGTCAAAACATAAAAGTTTTAGATCTCTTTTTTATCTTTCCAACGCAACTTGAATCAGCTCATTTGGAGTTAGGATGAGAAAGTTATGCTTATTTTAATAAAAGAGATCGAAGCAGAAAATTCCATCTCGCCGCGGCGAGATTTCCATGGCCGCGGCTAGAAAGTCTGGGCAGAAACGTGGTTTTTTGGTGCCCTTTTGGCCGCGGCGAGCGTCCGTACGGTCAGGGGTATTTTTGTCCGACGAACCCTAAAAATTAGATATAAATAGAAAACTGCGATTGGAAGTCAGGGGAAGCGATTTGGAACCCTAAAACACAGCAGAAAGCGGCAGGATGAGCATAGTGATTCAAGTGAAGATCCAGAATTCATCCACCAACAGTTTCTTTCTTTATTCCTCTTTAATTTCTTTATGTTGAATATTGATATAGGAATGGTTATGGATTTATTTCTGAACTAAATTTCCCATTTAGGGAGGATGATGATTGTTGTTTAATGTTTTGCCTAGTTAATGTTTAATTGCCATTCCTCCATTCTTGTTTGTGAAATTATCTTAATTTGTGTTTAATTTCATGTTTAAGATTGATCACCTTGTGCATGCTTTATGATCTCAATTCGAAATCTGAAAAGTGAGAATTGAGAATGCTAAAATTTAGATAATCGATGTTCTATGTGAAACGAGAGTATTTACATGACTTATGTGACAAGTAGATTATTACCTAATGCTGATTTCATGTTAGTTTAATTAAGGAATTAATTAGATAACATGTGATTTAGAACCTAGAAGATCTGAAAGGAGCTAGGTTACTTTATAATCTGTCATTCACTTCAAGAATAGGACAGCAATTAGGCATTAACGATTTGGGTAAACAACAACAGGATTCTCCTCCCTATCATCTCATCTTGCTTAAACTCTAACTGTGTTATAAGTTTTCTGAATTTCTTTAATTCTCTTAAATCAAAATTCTTTACGATTTGCCAAATAGAATTATAGGTATAGTTTAGTAGTAGTTAATCCAATTCCCTGTGGTTCGACCTCACCTGTGTGAGTTTACTACTTGATTGCGTATACTTGCGTAGTGTTTATAATTTTCAGCAACAAGTTTTTGGCGCTGTTGCCGAGGAATTGAATAAAGATTGATATTACATAAAATTATACTAACTTCTACTTTGGTTCTTTTTGCTTATTTCTAATCTGTTTCTTTTAGATTAAATTTTGTAATATTATTAAAAATTAAATTTTGTTCTAATTTGATTTTACTTTTTAGTTTTAGTATTAATTTTGTTGTTTCAAATTTTTATCTTTTTAGTACTAATTTAGTTTTATTTTTCTTTTAATTTTACTAATGTGTTACTTATGAGTTTGACCTCCAAGATAAATCCAGATGCTATATCTTGAGGATTTTGCCCAACAACACAATGATCCATTCTATTCTGCTTGGAGGAGATTTAAAGAGCTTGGAGAGAGATGTTATCCTACTTTCTCAAGTGGATGTTTTACATGGCTCTTTTATAATGGACTTAATGATGAAACATGAAGCTGGGTTGATTATGGAGCAGAGGCAACTGGAGCGCCTCTATTAATGAGAGGCTATGAAGCAATAAATCTGTTGAATGATATGGCAGATTTTGATTACGACTGGCATTGGGATCCATCACTTCAGGGTTGGAGTCACCAATACCCACCTTATTGCCCGAATTTCTCCCAACAAACTGAAAAAGAGGAGCAACTACTATCACTTCTACAATCACTTCCAGGAGAGATTAATCGCTTAACTGACATGGTGAGATCCTTATGTGATAATTCAATGACTCATGATTCGGAATGTAATAACTCCAATGATGAAAGTTATGAGAATTGTTGGTACAATGAAGAAGGGTCATTATTTGAATACAAGGAAGATAATGAGCCTACAATTGAAGATCAAGATCCTTGTGAAGAGGAAATCATTGAATATGAAATCACAAGTGAGGGTATGGATAGCCAAGTGGAGAGTGAGCAACAAGAAGAAGGGTTGTTAGATGAAAGTGTAGAAACTATGACATTGGAGGATGAAGAAGAACATGGCATCATTGATTCAACTTCATCAATGATATTGACTAATAATCCACCAATGAATTCATATATTTCATCAACACCGTATTATATCCTCTACAAGCTACAAAAGGCATCTCCCCAAGCTCATCATCCAAAGTCTTATGTTGTTGGTGCTGACTTTGATTCAAACTCATCACTTGCCAAACTTGAAGGCAAGTACAACAACAATTTTCAAGTTTTCTTGCTTGACGCTTATTACGGGCGTCAACCGCTTATTGATGTGGCACTCAGGTAAGTTTCCTTTCCTTTTTCTTTAATGTCACATTGGGGACAATGTGCATCTTTAGTTTGGGGGGGAGAGATTTAATTTTTTTTTTAGTTTTTCAGTTTATGTTTTCGTTTTTTTTAGTTTAGTTTTTGTTTTTGTTAGTGTCATGTGTTGATAATTGAGCTCGAATATTGATTGAATTACTGTTATTCACTTGTGTAATGGATTAAAATATGAAAAATATGCAATCTCTTAATTGTGTGCTTGATTCATAACTTTTTGAATTAAGGTGGATGTGTGTTAGAAGGTTGTTCATGTAGATATAAAACATTTATTTTTGACGCATATCAATTGTGTTCTATTTGGATTGTGGAATGTTGGCTTGACATGGAATAGAATTTGTTTGACATACTCTCTTAAAGCGAAATCCTTGGTGATTTTTGTTTGGAATATGATTTAGGCAAGTTTTCTTTGGATCGATTGAGCCTTTCGAGCCTACCCGAAAATTTTATCCTAGTATACCCAAAGTTGAGCCTTAACCTATCCTAAAAATTTCTCACCACTTAACTAAGCTAAACTCGTTATCCTTAACTCTCTTCACCCTCAACATACCTTATTATGCCATAAGCTTTTAAGCAAGTTTGGGGGGGATAAATTGTTGTAAGTGGGGGAATAATTTTTGCAGTAAGAGATTAAATGAAAAAAAATAAAATAGTTGTTATGTGTTGTGCCTCTATTGTAAAAAGAAAGAAGAAAAGGAAGAAAGAGAAAAAAAAACAAAAAGAAGAGTAAATGTGATAGTTTCTTCTTGAGAATCAATTGTGAACAATGGGGTAGGCACATAGGAAAAAAATATGCAATCTCTTACTATCTTCTTTGGGGTATATGTAAAAGAAAAAAATAAGTGTGGGTGCTTGTTTTGTATAATTTTGCTTATGGTATAATGTAGCCTAAATGACTTCTCATCTACCCATATTACCTAAGCCATGATAGTATAACCGAAAAAGACCTATTGATTCCGAGCAAAAATTGTCAACATTAGTGGAGAGAGGTATGTCATTCAAACTTATTGAACATGGGTTAGCGAAATGTTAGAAAGTGTAGAATGGTTGTGATATGAATGTAAAAAAAAAAGCGATGTTTTGTGTCTGTATGAACTTCTTACTTCTGAATTGTGCATCCGAGTTAGTTCTCAGAGTTAATGAGTTGAAATTCTGGTTATTAATTTGCTTGAAGTTGTGCAGGTGGTAGTGGGAGTTCAATCATTTGAAGGTTTAGTTATCGATTGCATTGTTTAATTTCAGTTTGAGTCTTAGTTTTACTCGGGGGCGAGTAAAGATTCAGTTTGGGGGAATTTGTTAGGCTATTTTTAGCCTAAGTTTTGGGTCACATTTTATAGTTATTTTTCTTCTTTATTATTTTTTTTTGGAATAGAATTACGCTTGTTTTCTTTGGTTTCAGGTTTCGACACTTGGAATGTATAAATTGGACAAATTTCGGAAAACAGTGATCTATAAAATAGAGAAAATTTTGAAAGAGAATAAAGCTGAAACTTCAAGCCTAAATTCGACTATGTTCTGTTCATATTTTGAAAAACGTCAAAACATAAAAGTTTTAGATCTCTTTTTTATCTTTCCAACGCATCTTGAATCAGCTCATTTAGAGTTTGAGTGAAAGTTATGCTCATTTTATCAAAAGAGATCGAAGCAGAAAATTCCATCTCGCCGCGACGAGATTTTCATGGCCGCGGCTAGAAAGTCTGGGCAGAAACGTGGTTTTTTGATGCGCTTTTGGCCGCGGCGAGCGTCCGTATGGTCTGGGGTATTTTTGTCCGACGAACCCTAAAAATTAGATATAAATAGAAAACTGCGATTGGAAGTCAGGGGAAGCGATTTGGAACCCTAAAACACAGCAGAAAGCGGCAGGATGAGCATAGTGATTCAAGTGAAGATCCAGAATTCATCCACCAACATTTTCTTTCTTTATTCCTCTTTAATTTCTTTATGTTGAATATTGATATAGGAATGGTTATGGATTTATTTCTGAACTAAATTTCCCATTTAGGGAGGATGATGATTGTTGTTTAATGTTTTGCCTAGTTAATGTTTAATTATCATTCCTCCATTCTTGTTTGTGAAATTATCTTAATTTGTGTTTAATTTCATGTTTAAGATTCATCACCTTATGCATGCTTTATGATCTCAATTCAAAATCTGAAAAGTGAGAATTGAAAATGCTAAAATTTGGATAATCGATGTTCTATGTGAAACGAGAGTATGTACATGACTTATGTGACAAGTAGATTATTACCTAATGCTGATTTCATGTTAGTTTAATTAAGGAATTAATTAGATAACATGTGATTTAGAACCTAGAAGATCTGAAAGGAGCTAGGTTACTTTATAATCTGTCATTCACTTCAAGAATAGGACAGCAATTAGGCATTAACGATTTGGGTAAACAACAACAGGATTCTCCTCCCTATCATCTCATCTTGCTTAAACTCTAACTGTGTTATAAGTTTTCTGAATTTCTTTAATTCTCTTAAATCAAAATTCTTTACGATTTGCCAAATAGAATTATAGGTATAGTTTAGTAGTAGTTAATCTAATTCCCTGTGGTTCGACCTCACCTGTGTGAGTTTACTACTTGATTGCGTATACTTGCGTAGTGTTTATAATTTTCAGCAACATACATCCACAAAAATCCTTTGATGATACGTTTAAGTCGACATTCTTCCCACTTTTCTTTTTCTTTTTTCTTCTCCTGTTCTTCCCTTGTTTTTCTTTCTTCTCCTTTTTTTTACTGTAGCAATGAAGCTTTCTCCTTTCACCTCATAACTCCCTTTCTATCAAAAAATAAAAAAGAATCAGCTCAAAGGTGAAACCTTTATTGAAGGAAAAGGAAAGAAACAATTTTTATTGGCTTTTAAGGTACTCTTTTCTCTCTTCTTTGTAATAAGTTTTTAATAAAGTTTTACTGTTCATTCCGAAAAATATAGTTTTACTAATGTCCACTCTATTATGAATTTATAAATATTAAAAATGTAGTTTTTAATAGAACCTATGTCCACAAAAATACTCTGATAATACGTCTGTTACGAAAATTCTGTTTATTACGCAAGTGTACGTATCAAGTAGTATCTCACGCAAGTGAGGTCGAACCACAGGGAATTGGATTGAGTACTACTAAATTATAATTATGATTCTATTTGGTAAAATAATAAGTTGCAATTTTAAAAGTAAATAACTCAGAAATTAAAGAGAAAATAAACGAAGATTAATCAAGATGAGAGATTAGGGAGGTGAATCCTGTTGATAAGTTACCTATGTTAATGCCTAATTGCTATCCTTATCTCAACGTGAAAGACAGATTATAAATTAACCTAACTCTTTTCAGATCTTTTAGGTTCTAAATAATATGTTCTCTAATTAACTTCTTAATTAGATCAACACAAAATCAGCATTAAGCAATAATCTATTAGTCACTAGGCTATGTAAATACTCTCGTTTTACATCAAAACCTAGACTATCCAAATTTTAGCATTCCTAATTCTCACTTTTCAGATTTCGAATTAGGATCATAGAGCATGTAAAAGGTGATCAAGCTTACACATGAAATTAAACGCAAATAAAGATAATATTCACACATAAGATGAAGGAATGGCAATTATTTATTAACTAGGCATAAACTTAAACAACATTCATCATCCTCCCTTATTGGGAAATTTAGTTCATAATAACTCTAAAAACATCCATGATTAATTCAGAATTAAAAACAAACATAAAGATGAATAAAAAGGGTAAAAGAAAGAAACTAGAAGGTGGTATCGCTCCGGGTCTTCAAGATAGCTTCCTCTCCACTTTGCCTCCACTATTAGGTCTGTTTTTGCTTGCTTTTGACCTTCAATGTCGTATTCCTTATATAGGGATAAGTGGTGAGCCTCCAATTGAGTGAAAAATCAAAATTAGGTCAAATCTGCGATTTCCGTACATAGTCGCGACTAGCATTTAAGCTGGTCGCGACTACAGGCAAAACTCGAAAAACCGAGTTTCTGCCAATCTTACGAAGTCGCGACCTGGGTCGCGACCAGGAAAAAGGGTCGCGACCAGGCTCATCAGAGGTCGCGACTACTGATGCTTCAGGAACCAAATTTTCCAATATTTCCAAGTTTGTCCCAGTTTTTCGCCATTTGACTGAATTCGAACTTTAACACCCCGGGAACCTGAAATAATGAAAGTCAAGCGTAAAACTGCTCCAAAAGACACCAATAGACGAGATAATGCTAACTTTAAAGACCCGAAATATAGGTTAATTATAACCTAACAACGTCTAAGTCTATATTCTTCCTCATTTTCTTTTTCTTCTTTCTTCTCCTGTTCTTCCACTGTTCTTCTTTTTTCTCCTTTTCTTTATTGTAATAGTGAAGCCTTCTCCTTTCTTCTCCTTACTCCCTTCTAATAAAAAAAAGGGAATCAGCTAAAAGGTGAAACATTTAAGGAAGGAAAAGGAAAGAAACAATTTTTCTAAGCTTTCAAGGTAATCTTTTCTCTCTTCTTTGTAATAAGTTTTTAATATAGCTTTACTTTTCATTCAAAAAAATATAGATTTTCTTATGTCTACTCTATTATGAATTTATATAAATATATATTAAAAATATAGATTTTATTAGAACCTACTTCCACAAAAACCCTCTGATAATACGTTTAAGTCTACATTTCTCCCTCCCTTTTCTTTTTCTTATTTCTTCTCCTGTTCTTCACTTGTTCTTCTTTTTTCTCCTTTTCTTTATTGTAATAGTGAAGCCTTATCCTTTCTTCTCCTTACTCCCATTTAATCCAAAAATAATAATAAAAAAATGAATCAGCGCAAAGGTGAAACCTTTAAGGAAGGAAAAAGAAAGAAACAACTTTTTTTTGGCTTTCAAGGTGAAAAACCGTGTTTTTGCAAATGTCAGTTGTATATACGAAAATATAAAAACTGTAAGCGTTTGCAGCAGCAGAAAGTAATTTCGCTACAAAGAAACCGAACGGGCGAATATAAAATATTTGCAGAAAAATAAATAACTTGACACAAGAGATTTGTACGTGGTATCAGTGTTCTCCCGAACACTCCTAGTCCACGGGGCCACGCCCAGAGAATGAAATCAATTAATAAAGTATCAAAATTACAAAGACAATTGACTTAAACAAGTTTAGACTCCCTCTAAAGAATTGCCGCAATCCTTTGTAATCCACTTTATGAATCTGACTTCTTGAAACACCTTCAAGCCCGAACTCCCTTCGTCTTTGAAGTGTGAGTGCTTACTTCCTCCCGAAGTAAGGCTTCAACAAGTCTTCTCCCGAAGACCAAGTGCTTACTTCCTCCCGAAGTAAGGCTTTATCAAGTCTTCTCCCGAAGACCAATCTCTTGTTCAGTCAAGTAGTTCTTCACAACCTCTAGGATAGAGTAAGAACAGAAATAGAACAACTAGAACCTAGATGAACAACTAGGCTCTCACAAAACAAAGAAAGACTCTTCTTTCAAAAGATAAATGTAAAAAATGAATAATGGAAGAGGTAATTCGAATGGTTGCTCTCTAGGCTCTATTTATAGATCATAGAAACCAAAGAGGCAACCACAAGTTCGAATTAGCAGCTGTACAAAAACTTTCCAAAAGAAACACGATCTTGCTACATCAGATTCGGATGCTGACGAAGCAGATCTGCCCAGAAACGGGAAACTTACTAAAATCGGGTCCGATCTTCTTTCAATTCTTGATTCCTGCCAAAAACAGATTAGATATTCTGATTGTATCAAGATACAATCGAAATCAATAAGGAAAAGGCAATAAACAAAGTTTCCCTAAAAAAGACAACTTTCCAAAAGAGAATTCCTTCTCTTTTGAGAAGTTTTCAATAAAGGAAAGTTCAGCTGAAAGTGCAATTTTCCAAACAAGGAAAATGGCAACTAATAACCGAATAAAAGAGGTAAGAATTCGAAAATGAATGCATAACAATCTTACCATAAAAAGGAAAAATTATTTTGTCACCTAACTTGCCAAAAAGGACTTTACACAAGGTAATCTTTTCTCTCTTCTTTGTAATAAATTTTTAATATAGCTTTACTGCCCGTACAAAAAAAATATGGCTTTACTTATGTCCACTCTAGTATGAATTTATTTATATTAAAAATATAGTTTTTAATAGAACCTACGTCCAGTAAAATCTTCGTATAATACGTCTAAGTCCACATTCTTCCCCATTTTCTTTTTCTTCTCCTATTCTTCCCTTGTTCATCTTTCTTCTCTTTTTTTTTTGTACTTTAACAGTGAAGCCTTCTCCTTTCTTCTCCTTACTCCCTTCTGATCTTAAAAAGAAAAAGGAATCAGCTTGAATGTGAAACCTTCAATGAAGGAAAAGGAAACAAACAACTTTTCTTGACTTTTAAGATAATCATTTCTCTCTACTTTGTAAGAAGTCTTTAATATAGCTTTACTATCCATTCAAAAAAAAAATATAGCTTTACTTAAGTCCACTCTGTTATGAATTTATATATATTAAATATATAGTTTAATAGAACTTACATCCACAAAAACCCTCTGATAATACATCTACGTCTATATTGTTCCATTTTTTCTTTTTCTTCTTTCTTCTCCTATTCTTCCGTTGTTCTTCTTTCTTCTCCTTTTCTTTACTGTAGCAGTGAAGCCTTCTCTTTTCTTCTCCATACTGCCTTCTGATAAAAAAAAAATTAGCCCAAACGTGAAACCTTTAAGAAAGGAAAATGAAAGAAACAATTTTTTTTAGTTTTCAAAGTAATCTTTTCTCTCTTTTTTGTAATATAAGTTTTTAATATAATTTTACTTTTCATTCAAAAAAAAAATAGCTTTACTTATGTCCACTCTATTATGAATTTATATATATATATTAAAAATATAGTTTTTTATAGAACCTACGTCCACAAAAATTCTCTGATAAACGTCTAAGTCTACAATCTTCACCCTTTTCTTTTTCTTCTTTCTTCTCTTGGTCTTCCCATGTTCTTCTTTCTTCTCTTTTTCTTTACTATAACAGTGAAACCTTCTCCTTACTCCCTTCTGATAAAAAAAAAAAAGGAATCAGCTCAAAGGTGAAACCGTTAATGAATGAAAAGGAAAGAAACAACTTTTCTTGACTTTTAAGGTAATCTTTTCTCTCTTTTTTGTAATAAGTTTTCAATATAGCTTTACTGTCAATTTAAAAAATATAGCTTTACGTATGTCCACTATGTTATGAATTTATATACATTAAAAATATAGTTTTCAATAGAACC
This sequence comes from Cannabis sativa, assembly GCF_029168945.1. Lineage (NCBI taxonomy): Eukaryota > Viridiplantae > Streptophyta > Magnoliopsida > Rosales > Cannabaceae > Cannabis > Cannabis sativa. The sequence goes on along the minus strand of NC_083608.1, from coordinate 44,440,971 downwards.
TATATATGTCCACAAAAATCCTTTGATAATACGTTTAAGTCTACATTCTTCCTCATTTTCTTTTCTTCTTTTTTCTCTTGTTCTTCCCCTGTTCTTCTTTCTTCTCCTTTTCTTTACTGTAACAGTGAAAACTTCTCCTTTCTTCTCCTTACTCCCTTCTGATAAAAAAAATAAAGGAATTAGCTCAAAGGTGAAACCTTTAGGGAAGGAAAATGAAAGAAACAACTTTTCTTGGCTTTCAAGGTAATCTTTTCCTTCTTCTTTGTAATAAGTTTTTAATAAAGCTTTACTGTTCATTAAGAAAAATATAGTTTTACTAATGTCCACTCTATTATGAATTTATAAATATTAAAAATTTAGTTTTTAATAGAACCTACGTCCACAAAAACCCTCTGATAATACGTCTAAGTCTACATTCTTCCCCCATTTTCTTTTTCTTCTTTCTTCTCTTGTTCTTCCTCTGTTCTTCTTTCTTCTCCTTTTCTTTACTGTAATAGTGAAGCCTTCTCCTTTCTTCTCTTTACTCCCTTCTGATCAAAAAAAAAAAAAAAAAAAAGAATAAGCTCAAATGTTAAACCTTTAAGGAAGGAAACGAAAAGAAACAACTTTTCTTGGCTTTCAAGGTAATATTCTGTCTCTTCTTTGTAATAAATTTTTAATGTAGTTTTACTGTCCATTCAAAAAAATATAGCTTTACTTATGTTCACTCTATTATGAATTTATATATATATATATTAAAAATATAGTTTTTAATAGAACCTACGTCCACAAAAACCCTCTGATAATACGTCTAAGTCTACAATCTTCCCCCTTTTCTTTTTCTTCTTTCTTCTCCTGTTCTTCCCTTGTTCTTCTTTCTTCTCATTTTCTTTACTGTAACAGTGAAGCCTTCTCCTTTCTTCTCCTTACTCCCTTCTAATAATAATAAAAAAAAGAATCAGCTCAAAGGTGAAACCTTTAAGGAAGAAAAAGGAAATAAACAACTTTTTTTGGCTTTCAAGGAAATCTTTTTTCTCTTCTTTGTAATAAGTTTTGTAATATAGCTTTAGTGTCCATTCAAAAAAATATAGTTTTTTTATGTCCACTCTGTTATGAATTTATATATATTAAAAATATAGTTTTTAATAGAACCTACGTCTACAAAAATTCTCTGATAAAACGTCTAAGTCTACATTCTATCCGCTTTTCTTTTTCTTCTTTCTTCTCCTTTTCTTTACTGTAACAGTGAATCATTCTCTTTTCTTCTCCTTACTCCCTTCTAATAAAAAGAAAATAAAGTAACCAGCTCAAAGGTGAAACCTTTAAGGAAGGAAAAGGAAAGATACAACTTTTCTTGGTTTTTAAGGTAATCATTTCTCTCTACTTTGGAATAAGTTTTTAATATAGCTTTACTGTCCATTCAAAAAAATATAGCTTTACTTATGTCCACTTTGTTATGAATATATTAAAAATATAGTTTTTAATAGAATCTACGTCCACAAAAACCCTCTGATAATACGTCTAAGTCTACATTCTTCCCCTCCCCCCCCCCCCCTTTTTTTTTTTCTTCTTTCTTCTCCTATTCTTCCCTTGTTCTTCTTTCTTCTCCTTTTCTTTACTGTAACAGTGAAGCTTTCTCTTTTCTTCTCCTTACTCCCTTCTGAAAAAAAAAAAAATCAGCTCAATGGTGAAACCTTTAAGAAAGGAAAAGGAAAGAAATGATTTTCGTGGCTTTCAAGGTAATCTTTTCTCTCTTCTTTGTAATAAGTTTTTAATATAGTTTTACTGTCCATTCAAAAAAATATAATTTTACTTATATCAACTCTGTTAAGAATTTATATATACATTAAAAATGTAATTTTTAATAGAACCTACGTCGAGCTTGCTACTAAGCTAGCCCGGACGACCAAGTTGATAAAAATCATCTGATAATACGTCTAAGTCTACATTCTTCCTCGTTTTCTTTTTCTTTTTTCTTCTCTTGTTCTTCCCTTGTTCTTCTTTCTTCTCCTTTTTCTTTACTGTAGCAATGAAGCTTTTTCACTTCTTCTCATTACTCCCTTTGTATCAAAAAAAAAAAAAAAATAGAATCAGCTCAAAGGTGAAACCTTTAATGAAGGAAAAGGAAAGAAACAACTTTTCTTGGCTTTTAAGGTAATATTTTCTCTCTTCTTCGTTATAAGTTTTTAATATAACTTTACTGTTTATTCAAAAAAAAAAAATAGCTTTACTTATGTTCACTCTATTATGAATTTATATATATATATATATATATTAAAAATATAGGTTTTAATCCACAAAAATCCTCTGATAATACATCTAAGTCTACATTCTTCTCTCTTTTCTTTTTCTTATTTCTTCTCCTGTTCTTTCCATGTTCTTCTTTTTTCTCATTTTCTTTACTTTAACAGTGAAGTATTCTCCTTTCTTCTCCTTACTCCCTTCTGATAAAAAAAAAATTGGCTTTATATAATTTGGTTAGTAGTTACTTGTATTATCTAATATCAAAATGTCTAATACTTCATATTATAATGCACAAATTAATATAGTATGTCAATAATCACAGAGGCAACGAAATATTTTACTAGGGTAACGAAATTTATTGGAAAAATATAAATTTTAAAAATATCTACAAATAAAAATATAAAATATAAAAGTCAATTAGAGCCTTAAGAAGAAAATTCGTGAATCTCCTGTTTCTCTTCGTCAATATGCTCTCTGGATAAGCCTAAACCTTAATCTTGCTCTCAAAGCTTGCCGTCCATGGAGAATATTCTTGACCGGACACGTAACCTAACTATGGTGGATGAGGATTTTGGAAAATTAATGATTTCGGGCAAACAAGGATTGGGAGATGCCGCCTAACTGGCCGATTATACACACAGAAGTCTTTCTGTCGTTCTCTCCTCAAGAGCATTCTATGTTGTATGGACTTTTTTGGAATCAAATTGGGATTTAAAAATCAAGAAAGTTACAACTTCGACAATCTTCTTGGTTCTATCTTTCACTCAAGAAACTAATCTGGATCAGGTTCTGGGGAGAATGCCATGGGTTTTAAATTTTGGTTTCCTAATCCTTGAGTAAATGAAAGGTGTTCCATCTTCTAGGACACTTAGTTACAACAATTTCCAATTGCAGACCGGATCTAAATCTCCCAGTTAAGATATTATTTTAGTGGGGTGAAATTATAAGAAATTCAAAAACTATACAATATTCATTTTATAAAAAATTGAGGGGTGGGGGCAAATGATACATGCCCCTATCTCCGTCCATGTGTTAGGTGTTAGAATTATTTATTACTCACATCGTATGCAATATCAAGATTTAATTTCATATAGAAACATAATACATACTATGATAAATGTATAAACATAGATATAAAGAAAATCCTTCATGATTCAAAGAGAAAAAATAATTCGAATATTAGCGGAAGCGTACCTTAATTCATTGACACTATAAGAAAATTATCCTATCTTGGCAGTTAAGAACCCTCGTAATAGACTTATCTCAGTGGTTATTAACCGCCAAGGATCACTACAAAAAATCTTACTTTTAGTCACAACAAAACTTGTGACTAAAAATTAAAAAATTATGACTAATTATACATTATCATTTTATGTTATGACTAAAAAGTCCATGGCAAAATATATTAATCACAAAAATCACAATTTGTTGTGACTAAATGTGTTTTTAGTCACAATACTTGTGACTGAAACTAAATTAGTGACAACTTATATCTAAATACTATGTTTTAATCACAAGTAATTTTTTGTTGTGACTAAAAGTCTCATTTAGTCACAAAAGAATTATGTTGTGACTAAAATATTGTCAATAAAGGTAGCTATTTTTTATAGTGGATCTAACCGCCGAGATAGAGTCATTACCAACCTTGGCGGTTGGGAAGAACTGAGATTGGGTAACCTATCTCGGCAGCTCAAGGTAAAACTGTTGAAATAGGTGTGTCATCTTCTCATACTTTTGGGCAATCTCGACACCTGAAATCACCAAGATAGGTGGCATTCTCAACACTTTAGAATTGCCAAGATAAGTAATTTATGGTGCTATTTTTCACATCAATCAATTGAATTCTTCTTTCTATTTGGCAATCAAATAAAAGGATTTTCAAACTAAATAATCTAAGAAAAAATTAGATAAAAAAATAAGAAAATTAAAAGAGAATTAATCGTAGATGTGAAATTAGGGATATGATATCAATTTCTTTGATTATCCAATTACTAATACTAATAACTATACTTCTTCCTTCTAATGTGATGATAGATTATAAGTTAACCTAAATTCTTTTTAAATCATAAAGGTCCTAAATTCCATGTCAACTACCGCATTTTTGAGATAGTACAATAAACAATTCCCGTCAAGTAATAATTTAAAAGCGACATAAGCTATGTGAATACTTTCATTTCACATCAAAATCTATGTTTATTCATTTAGAACATTCATAACATTCACTTTTCATATTTTGCATTAGGATCATAGATCATGCATAGGATGGACAATCAAATACATGTAATAAGCACAAATATTTATAAATCACACAATCAAGGAAGAGAGAACAATTAAATAATACTAATTTATAAAATAATATCAGACATTATCCATCAAATCTCTAAATTGAGAGTTTAGCTTATAATCAAATCCATTATCAAATTAAACATCAACATAAACATAGAAAATAAAAGAGAATGGGAATAATTTAGGATTATCGCGGATCGCCAACTTCTCGCTCCAATCTTCTTCTTCTTCTTTTCTAGGGTGTTGTTTTTTCCTCCTTTGGCTCCCCCTTTATTTTTGAAGCCCCCTTTTCCTTTTAAAATGGAATTTTCTGCCAAAACACGCAAAAACACGAAAAAATCATGTCTTCCTTCGACGGTCGTGTCATGGTGCCTGGAACAACTTTGACACTTCATTTTTCCTCTGTAAAACCTCGTCGTGGCACCTTGGAGGCGCAATTAGCGTTGCAACACTAGTTTTGGGCGTCGTAGTGCCTAGCATTTTTCTACTTCGACCTCTCACAGTAAAATGCGCATAACTTTTGCATATAAACTCCAAATGAGTTGATTCAATATGCATTAAAAGTTGATAAAGAGCTCTAAAACTTTCATGTGTTTTCATTTTCACAAATCTAAACAAAATGTGGTCGAATTTTTGCTTGAATTTTTAGCTTTATTTTTCTTCCAATGTTCTCTATGTTATAAATCACTGTATTTCTAATATTTGACTAATTTATACATTTTAAGTGTCGAAACCTGAAACCAAAGAAAATAAACGTAATTTTATTCCAAAAAGTGACAATGAAGAAAAAAAAATAACTCTAAAAATTAAATTACCCAAATAATAGGCTAAAAATAGCTTAACATAAGCTTAAATCATTAGTGGCAAGCAATATGTCATCGACATATAGAACCATAAATATGTACTTACTCCCACTGAACTTATGATATACACAATAGTTAATATTCATCTAAAAAAATAAATGAGATAATTACTTGATAAAACTTGTGATACCATTGACGAGAAGTTTGCTTGAGTCCATGGGTAGATTTTTCTTAATTTGAAAACCATATTCGTTGGGTTACCAAAAATAAAATTTTCTGGTTGCTTCATATAAATTGTCTCATCAATGTCACTATTGACAAATATTATTTTTACAACAATATGATGAAACTCAAGATCAAAGTGAGCAAAAAGTATCATTATTATCCTAAAAGAGTCTTTCGATGAAACTATAGAGAAAGTCTATTTATAATCAATGCCTTATTTCTGAGTATAGCCTTTTGCTACAAGACGTTCTTTATATCTCACCCCATTACAATTTTCATCCCTCTTGATTTTAAAATTCACCTTATGTATTTTTTTTAAGATTGCATGTCAAAGTTGATGAGTCCAATTTATTCAAATTATACTTTGTTTACTTTTTCTATTTTGCAACTAGCATGCTCAAAGTTGAAAGATGAATTTTTACCTTTTGGTTGGTTGTGTCTGGTAATGCATTTGACACTAAAGAGCTTTCTCCAAATTTTAAAAAGCTATACATATGCACCTGATCTTATATCAGCATTTGACTGTATGATTGGAATGTATGAAGTATGTCAATGCGAGTTGTATTTTGCTGAAGAGTCTTTCATAAGAGTTGTGTTTGAGGTATAATTGATTTATTAACTATTTTTTCTCCTTATCATTCTAAACCTGTAATTAAGAGAACCTAATGTTCATTGTTTCTTTTGGTTTACTCTTCTCTTTTTTCATAAAAATTCTTGCCACGAATTTAATGAGTTCGGGTACAATAATTGTTTAAACAATACTATTATTCAGGAGGTATTAAGATGATTTAGAAGTGATTTACTTACTATTGGACACCTTATGCAATTACTTTGAGACCATTCTCTAAAGCAGGCATCAATGATGGTAAGGTATCCTGTATCCTCTTTACTTTTAGAGTTCTCTGATTTTTTTTTGTATGAAGATTCTCTAATTTCATAAAAATTATGTTTCATCATAGTAACATATATACTTTAGGGAAACTGTACAATAGGTCTAGCTATTTTAATTTAGTAATCAATGGCATTCTCAATGGCATTCTCTGTTGCCTAGCTATTAAACATGGAGCCCATATCATGGAGCAGTAACTCTGCTCCTTTCTCGGCCACTATTTTCTCTCAAACTCCTTGCCGCAACATACTTCTTCCATTCTCTGTTGCCCATAATTCCCGTCGCCAAACAACAATTCCTTTGCCGTTTGCGCCATTGAGGATGATGCCAAAAATAGAGTTCCCGATGACTACGATATGGACGACGAGAAGCTTAAAGGTGTTAGACAACAAGAACTCATTAATCGGGGCCACCAAAGTATCAGCTAGCATCGTCAATGGCGTCGAGGACCCTTTTTTCTTTCATATTATCTTATAGATTTTACTTTGGAAGAATGAATCAGACACACTTAAATTACACACACTTTATACACATAATAATGTGTAATTAATCTCAACTATATAACTAAAAAGTGATATGATCTCCTTAAAAATATAAATAGCTAATATTTATTATACATTATTGTGTATAATAAATAGGTATAATTTAAGTGTGTATCCAGTATTACTTTGTATGATTATGTGATAGGCTTTTGTTAAAAAAAAAATAAAATTAAATAGAAAAAAGATTTTTTTTTCTCAATAAGACTAGTGTGAGTTTTTCAATTAATAAACACGTGTCGTATTGTGATTATTGAAACACAGAGAAGACGGAAATTTAGGGGACACAAGATTTTATTCCTGAAGTTTTTTTTTAAGTTCATTCCTACAGGTTTGATTTTTTTTTTTTTCCATTCCAATTCCAAGCTCCAAATCCACTCCATCTCTCGTATTATTGACTGGTACTAAGAATTCAAAATTAAATAAAGGATACAAGTATGTATTGACATTAATGTTTGCACCAGCAGATCCAAAACCCTAGAATTCCCGGGTGAGCACGCTGACGAGCTCATTTTAATTCCGAAATCCCATGGTTTCTTACTTTGTTTTGGTTCTTAAGGCTCACTTTTGACTAGTTAGGATACAGAGGAGAAGTTGTGTGAATTTCATTGATTCAAATTCATTCACAGGTTTTAATTCTGTTATTGTTTCTTCAATTTCAGCTGCTAAGAAAGCGCAGATGGTGGTTTGATAAGTCTCAACTAGGCAGTAATGTGGGTTATTCGGAAAGAGCGGTGCTTCTGCATATGGATTGTTGTGTGAAGAGATATGAAGAGTTTAACATGAGCGATGGAGGTGGTGAGGAAGTCAGGTGGTGCCAATGATTTTGCTAGAGCAGTTGTGAAAGGTGCAGTAGAGCAAATATGTGCGAGTGATGGATTTCAGGCTTTCCAGAGCAAATAATTGGGCACTTGCCTAATTGATGGTTTCATCTACATCAATATTTTCATCAATAGGTATCTCCCTTAAGCTCTAAACTTCTCGACTTTATGAGTAATGCTAGATGTCACAAATTATCATGAATTAGCTTCTTATGACAATATATTTATTAAAAAATAATCTAAAAAAGTGAACCATAAATTAGTGAAATAAAAAATTATGGCATGCCATGTTATTCTTGATAGATTTTCATGATAAATTTTGATGATGTATAACATTTTTCTATATATATATATATATATATAATTTGTATTTTGTCTGCTTTGGTATCCATTAATATTCTATTGGGTGAGCTAATATTAATATTATTTACGTTGCTGTTCATTAAGTGTGTGATCTTACTTGTTGCTAAGGCTGGGTTGTTCTGTTTCAGTAAGTTAAATTAAAAGCCTTTATATATATTTCTATATATTAATACATACATTAAGTAAAGGTTGAACTGTTCTGTTTGTAGATTTAGTTTAAGATATCTTGCTAATTGTTATAACATACCGAGCTGAGTTAAATGCCTTCTGTTATGTATACATACCATGAAACATGCCATATTGCATAGATGTGTGAAGATTAGAGCTATTCCTTATTCATTCGTTTTGGTTATATATAGATGTTAGAACTGTGGATCCAGGAGTTGTCCTGTTGGGAAGAGTGATAAAATGGCATTTTTTTCTTTCCATAATATTATCAAGGAACTTGACGTATACATCAAACAAAGTTTAGGTGTTTTTGTTTTGCTCTCACATCAATAATTTGATCAAGGCACTTAACCTTTGCTACAGAATGGTTTATTTTGTTTTTTTCTCACTCTATTCCAATGGTTTGATCAAGGTACTTGACCTTTACATAATGATTAATGAGGATCATCTATATGGTGTTTGTCATGAAGGTACTATGTCATTCACACTTGCAAAGCTTGATTTATATCAGAAAACGACTTTGCTGCAAATGGTCCTACCTCGATTAATTTGAAGCTTCTTTGGCATTTTACTTTTGTTTCCTTTGGTTTTGTGGTTTCAATCTTATTCTTACTATCAAGGCTTGCAAGAGTGAGAGGTCCATTATCAACTCGAGAAGTAAACAAAGTATTAGAAAAAGCCCCTCCTATATATTTTAAGTGATCTTGTATTATTCATTTAGTAATTTTTATGTAATCACAATGTCAATATATAATAAACTAGTTAAGATTCGGAGTATTAGTGTATCTTGATTTTCTTATTTTACTTTATATGACAATAATATCAATAATCTTTTGAATTTTATATAATAGAGAATAAAATTGAAATAAATTCAGTTCTTGCACAAGTTCACTAATGGGAAGCTGGAGAATATGGTTTAGTTTGTCTCCGCATATGCCTTTTTCAGTAGAGTAAATATAGCTGATTAGAGAATTTATGAACTAAAGTTGTATATACATGTTGGTTGGTTGTACCTTACATTTTACCCTTACATATCTCTGGTAGAGATTTACATCTATTGAATGTATAGTACACCTATCATTAGACTAAGGTAGGGATTTACATGCTAGCAAAGTGGTAAAAGTTTTGCTATGATTTTCTGCAATTATATGGATGGAAAAGATAACTATGAAAGTGGAAGCTAGGACTAAAAGATGGCTTAGAGTAAGAAAAGGCTACATATTTATTCAAAAGCAATATCCTACTTGGGAAACAGTTGCCTGCGATGTCCACCAAATCGGCATTTCTCACTCAGAACTTCAGTGATCAAATCCTTAAAGATCAACCTCTCTACATCCAACACCACTGCTGGGATTTCTTGTTCATACTCTGACGAATCCATAGGCCAATCCAGACTACTGCTTGAGCTGTTGCCTTGAAGCTGGTCAATCTCCGAGCACAAGTCTTTAAGAAGTCGCTGCCCGTTTGGCTTTTTACATTTCAGTTTCTCTTGTGAAAGCCACTGAATCAGAAAATTTGTCTCCACAAATTTGCGAACTAGAATCTCATTGACAACATCAAATACTAGTTTTCTGTTAACTTTTTTATCATATTTCTGCAGTTGACTCTTATCATTTCTGTGTTCATTGTGCGAAAGCTGTGTTCTAGACTTGAGTTGTTCCAATGCAAAGAACATGTTGGGGTTGATCATGTGGTATGATGAGTTGAATTGAATGTCCATCCAGTCTGACTCAAATTTTTTGAAGACATTTGATGCTGACAATATATCAGAAATGTATATGTGGTCTGGATTTGTGCTATCACAGACAACTGCATTATTGGCAATGATTCGCTCCAGGTCAGTGCAGTTCATCTCTTGTTTAGTTTGAGCCCAGATGTATACTAGTGTTTTATAGTCAACTTCCGAGCTGAGATTAAATTTTCTGTCGTTGGATGGCTGATATATATGCATCAGCTCCCAGTCCAGTTCATCAGGGTATGGTGTCTCATCATCTGTAGCAAGAAATTTGGGGAGAATTTAGCGCACTTGATAAAATAACATATAGAGGACCTATGCATATCTAACTGCAGCAGCAGTACTCTCTCAGTAAGCATAATGTGTAGGTATAATTTCTTATCCAAAATTGGTACATGGTCTGAGCTTATCTTCTAGGGTTTGTAAATAGTGAGACAGAGACTCACATGTATGTAAAACTAGGTTTCTGTTTACCCTGTAACTAAAGACACCATCTTTAGGATGAAAAGCTACAGCTAGGCATAAATTTCTTTTGCTACTTCCTTTGTCATATTTGTTGCATGTAACAACCACTATATTTTGAGATCGTGTAAACCCTTACTGGTGATATGGTGTATAAGAAAGCTTGGCCTTTCTATCTTAAACAAGAAAAGTTAAGTTGTCTTATGCTTCTGAATATTTAAACTTGAATACTTACATTCTTCACCTTTAAAGGCATTTGACTTCTTCTTCACTGGGGATGGCGACTCATCTCTATAGAATGCATCAAGAACGGAGACAGGGCTTGGTTGTTCTGAGGTAGCTTTCTCTGTTCCTGTCATTGTCCTGTTTACAGGGAACCCAGCAGCTGTGTTCTGAAAGAAAGAAAAAAAAAATTGTTAGCTGGTAATTAAACTTCATTGTATGACTAAATGAGAGCAGAAACTCGTACTTTTGGTTTTAGGCCATTGCGCTCGCAGTAGATGTTGTTTATCTTATCAGCTTGTATGATGCTCGTGACTTCATTGTCTACATCTGAGGCCAAGCTGATACTACTTTCAGATTGAAGAGAAATGGTGATGTCTTGGTGACTCAAGTCTCTGCTGTTGGTCCTGGTGTCACGTAATTGGCCATTAGCTCGCTGCATATTGGAAGGCTTTGGCGTGCATTTTCTACCTGGGCTACTGCATTCAATTGGTTGCCTGCTGCATTGCCTTCTTGTCCTGCTTGAATCAGGGCTTGCCGGAGCAGACTGTTTGTCCAAACCAAACCTCCTTTGTTGTAATCTAGGGCTCATGGCTCCAGAGCTTCTACCTGAGCTTGTGCTGTTTTCTTCACTGTCACTGTGAGTCATCTTTGAATTCTGTGGAGATCTTGATGTCATCGTGTTATTTTTATCTTGGGAAGAATGGTGTCGATTCAAGGCATTTGTGACTTGCGTGTTCCTTGGATTTAAATGTTTCGTTTGTTTCTCAACAGATACCTTTCTGTGATCTGCAGAGTTACTGGTACGAAACTTGCTCGAGTCCTGCAAGCTGTCAACTGAATTGATGTTGCAGGCTGGAGGGGTGTTTTTTCCTAGAAGTTTAGTTGGTTTTATGAGGACTATCGGGGAGTTATAATGTTGTGGAGATCTAGACCCTTTGGCAGTTGGAGAAAATGAGGTATTACTTTGTAGGTTTCTCTGGCCACTGCCCAAGTTTGAGCTATGATCACTTCCATTGTCGCTTGCTCCAGACAGAATTTTTTGACCTTTCTTACTGTCTAAGGTGTCTTTTGTCTTCTGCATTGCTTCAAGTATCTGTTTAAGAGCTCTGAGATCTTTTCCAGATTTTTTGAACTCAAGATCTGCCAACCTTTTCTCAATTTCACCATAGACTGTCAATGGTGCGGTTGGGGCCTTTGTGGGTGATTCGTAACACTTGAAAGCTGGAGGTTGAGAACCCTTGTTCCCATGTGGTTGCCTCCATGGAGCTGTTTCCATTGGAATTTTCTGATTTGCTGCGATCTTTGCTGCAGAGCCACCATTTCTTATCTGGGAGGTCAGGTCCTTCTGGGAATTCTTTGGGGATCCAGAAAAATGATCATGCTTGTTTGTGTGGGTCGCTCTTGATGATATTGAAAAGGGATCACTTTTTTCATTTTCCAATGTATTGTGCCTTGAAGAGAGATCATCAGTAATTGGCATTGGCTCTACCAATCCCATCAACTTTGCTACAACACTAGATGCTCGTTTTGAACTCCCTGGTTCTTGCTGCAGGGTAGTCACTTCGACACAATTCCTTTTCTCCATTCGAGGATCATTTAAGAGATAAGCTGATTTCGTCTCAGAGTTCAAACCCCTTATGCTGCTTTGTCTACTGTCAAGTGACAGCCTCGGAAGTTCTTTGAACTTTCCTGTGGATTTGAGTGTGTCCTGTGATTCTCTTCCGTCATAAGAGAGCCTTCTTAAATCCTTTGGTCGACAAAGAGCACGATCATCCCTCCCTTCGTAAGAATTCCTAGGCCCTTCACTACTACTCCGCCTACCAAAAACTCGAAACGATTCATTAAAACCAGCAATTGCTGGTTTGACAGATTTGGCTGGTTCTGAAGGTCTAGGGGAGTCTATGTATCTCAGAGTATGAAACGCTGCTTCCTTGGTTGTAGTTTTCACCAATAAGCCGCGAGCTTCTCTGTGCATTGAGTCTTTAACAACATCTCGTAGATCAAGAGATTTCCGGCTTAACTGCGCAGAACCATTCAGCTGGTTCGCAGGCAGATCGCTCGATGGGGTTTCAACAAGATTTGCTTGGATGGATTGAGATGGTTCTTGGTGAACAGATGAGAAGGTAGACGAACAAGAGGAAGAAATTGAAACTCTTGGTGATTCTGTGGAGTTCCGTCGTTTCTCTTTAACTACTTTCTTTGCATTCTTTTCCTACAATAAAAATTTTATATAGCCGTTACTCTTCAGCTTACCCCAAAAGAAAAAAAAAGAATAAAACGTGATAAAGTTAACGAGTTCTTACTGAAGTCTTTTCCAATTTAACGTCTGTTTCTGCTGCTTTGTTGCCATTTTCACCTATGATAGAAATCCAAATCAAATGTTAGATGTTAAAATGAATGATTTTATTTTAAAACAAAAGCCTGCAAAGTGAATAGCAAATTTCCCAGTATAAAAGTGAGCTGTTCTAAATAATCTTGGAAGAATCCTAAAAACTTATGCAATAGACCAGTTATTATTTACCAAAGGACTCAGTGGGAAATCAAGTAAACCGGCTTAGACTTTGCATAATATGTACAGTTATCTATATATATAAATATTTATGAGTGAAATTTATTAAAAAAAAGAATCAAACCATTTATTTACAAAGTAAATACAATGTCATATTTGCTCAACAAAGTATAATTTTCTTTATTAATTCCTGCACCGCGTGTTTGATTTCCTTGTATTGAAAGCACAGAAAATAACGTACAATTATAAATTCCATCATAAATTTATGACCGTATAAAAAATAAAACATTTTCTCAACGAACCAAAACCAACGTTGAGAAACAAAAAAAAAAATTACAAGGATCAAAGATTCAAAGACACTGATAAATATACATACAAAGACAGAGAAACAGTGTGTCTATATATATACCTGGCGGAGGCAATCTCTTCTGGCTATGGCTATTGACTCGTCCGGCAGCAAGGTAACGGTGACGGTCAAAGAGTTGAAAAAATCCATTCATGCACCCAATTTGCTTTTGCAGATCTGGGTTTTCATCTGATAACGAATATATGAGCTTTGCAGACATTTTCTCAAACTCTTTAGATATATATATATATATATCTTCCAACTTCACACACTCAATTGTCTATGCTTTTACACTTTCCCAGCTTCCATTTCTGCTTCTTTTTTCCTTTCTTTTTTTAATTATAAGTAATTTCAACGAGTATATGGACAAGTGCTTATATATATTATATATATGTATGTTTGTATGTATACACTACCAGTTATGATGGCAAAAGGGTCAGAAAGACTGTGCAGGCCGGATTAAGTACAGAGGTAAATAGATATATGTTCCTTTAGTACTGACTAAACTAAGAGAATGGTTTAGAAATGAGAAGGATAGAACAAGAAGAGAGAACCAAGAAGAATTTTTCCCAATCCTCGAGAAAAGAAAAAATTAATATTGGATTTCAGAGACAATATATTTTGGCCAAGAAGCAACAAAAATGGCAGGGAATAAAGAAAAGAAAAACAATATATATGGTTATAAGGGTTCCCAAAAGAAGCCCTACAAATTATTTAAATTTATATAAGTATACTTCTCTCCATAAAGTATTATTAATGCTATAAAAAAAAAGTGCAGATGGGAATTAGTTCTCTGCAGACCCAAGAAGAGATGTTTCTTTGGATTTCCTTAGCCAGAGATACATAAGAGTACTGCTTTGTCTTTTTGGCTCTCTCTTGGATAAAGCAAGCAAAATTAAAGAACTGGGCCTCATTATGAAAAAAGGGTTTATTTATTTATATAGGTTTAAGTTAAAATTATAATAATAAGAATAAGAATAAAGAGAGGATGTAGTGTAGGTGTTAAGGCAATGTTGAATTAGCAATTTGGGAAGGTGAAGTGAAGAATATGAGCATGAGAAGCGGTGAATGTGAGACACATTATGCTAATATTTTATTATTATTTTGTGTTTATATTTTAACATTTTTGAGTTATAATAATAGGTACGTAAGAGAGAGGGAGAGGGAATTAGAATGTGTGGGTCAAATATGAGGAGGAGAGAGAGTAAGAGATAGAGATATATATTTGGATAAATTAAAATTGTAAAAGGGAAATTTGGGGAAGAATGAAACAAGGCAGGAAGCAGGGAAGGAGTTGGAATGGTATGAATATGTGGGTCAGATCTCCCATTTCCATGTGGACAATAAAATGTGGGTGGGTCATTGGGTCACTGGGTCTGGACCCATTGACCCTTTCCCTCTCTCTCTCTCTTTCCCTTCTACATAATAATATTAGATAGATAGCATGTGAAGTGTGTCAGAAATAGAGGAAAATATTTGTGAGTGGAATTATGTACTGGAAAGCCTGCAAAGCCTAAGGAGAAGAAGTAAAAAAGAAAAACCTTGTATAATATCATGATTCATGCCTTTGCCTAATCCAAGTTTACAAACATACCCTTGGTCGCACATGGTTGATGATGAAGAATCACTAATCTTCAATTTCAATATGTATAACAACGACAACCAATCTCAAGCGGTGCTGCAACTAAATGTTATGTTTGTAGTTTTCTTTTCTTTTTTCATTATTATTTTGTCTCTCCTAATTGTTTTTTTGGTTACATTTTATATGTATTTTTGTACACACGTATAGTGTATATATGTGTGTGACAGAGCCTTAATTCGTGGCTGTCATTTGTGTTTTCCAGATGGATATGAATGTTAAGAGGTGACTGTCACATAATTATTTTGTCATGCTAGCTAGCAATAATAATGTTTTCACAATTAATTCTTAACCAATTTATTTTTTCTCAATTGATTTGAGCTTCTGTGATCGGTTGCTCTATTTGGCTATGATCAGTTTCAGGTTCAGTGATATATATGATTGTAATGTAATGTACATTCAGAGCCGGCCAAAGGGTGGGGCAGCCGGGGCCTCGGCCCCAGGCCCCACAATTTTGGAGGCCCCGAAAAAATTAAAATTAATATATATACATATAAAAACGTATAATATATAAATATTTAACTCAACAAAAAACATGAAAAACATGTAGCACAAATGGTAAGTGGATCTTTTATTGGACTTGAGGTTCAAGGTTCAATTCTTCCCAACCTACTTTTTATACTTTTAATTATTTGTGATAAATAATAATATTATAACTTAAATATTTGTATTAGATTGTATAAAAAAAAATATATTAAAGTACTTTTAATTTTAAAATATTAATAATAAATAAGATTTATATTTATTATCTATTTTTTTAAAATATATATAATTTAAACACATTATTTTTTTTTTCTTTCAAATGTGCTAAAATATATATCACTTCAATCACGGCCGGCCCTGAAATTTAGTGGGCCATAGAAAAAAAATATTTTTGGACCCTCATTTAAGAAAAAATGTTGTATTTTTTAAAATTAATAAAACAAAATGTGTAATTTTAAAAGGAACAAATTTTTTTTGGGCCCCTGAGCTAGGTGGGCCCAAGGCAATGTGCCTAGCTCCGCCTCCTCGGGCCGGCCCTGACTTCAATATAGATGTTCTTAGTAATTAAATATTACTTTGATCGAGTTAGCTTACGTTGCAAAAAAAATATTTATTACGCAGAGATAAAAGAATTGAAATTAATACTGTGTCAAAATTTAATTAAAATTTATTTTTAATTTTTATTAAAATAAAAGGCCTCATTTCAAATTTCGCCCTAGGCCTCTCATCACCTTAAGACGGCCCTGTGTACATTTATTATAATTCCTGTGTATATTATTGAAAAAAAAAAACTACACTGCTATCCACATCATTTGAATTATTTTGGGTTGAACTTGTTGGTTTACGTATAATTTATGAATATATTGAGGGTTTTTTTTTTTAAATATTTTCTTTTTTAAAATGTTTTATTTATAGTTCTACGCCCTAAAATTTTTGTTTGTAAAAGTATATTTATAAATTTCAAAATTATAAAAATATATTTTACTCGGCAAAAAGTAAAAAAGAAATAATGAGAAATCAACATCACAACAACTTTAAATAAAATATAAAATACAAAAAAAAAAAAAAAAAAAAAAAAAAAACATCATAATAACTATAATACAACTAGTTATGAGGTTATTTCTCCTTCTTCAACAATAAATGGGCCATGGCAGGGAAGGGGCGACCTAAAAAGTGAGGTATTACTAGGAAAGAAAAGGCAGTGATGCAGTGGAATTCTCGACAACTGATTTAGACAGTGATGCTATAATGACAATCCAGAGCACAATGATCAATCAAACATTGAGATGGAATGAAAGAAATCAGAGATAAGGAATGATTTCTCCACGATAATGGATTCAAAGCAGAAAAGGAAATCAATCTTGGAAGAGGTCGTGTTCATTGAAGATGCTACAAGCATTCCTAAATTCCCACTTCCTATTCTGAATCCTTTGGAAAATAAGATCGGAGAGGGAGTGGTTTGTCTCGGTTTCAAAAAAAAAATGTGTCAAAATAGACAAAGAGGATATTGAGGATGAGGTGAATTATTGGGCATCTTCACTGGTTTGTTATATTTTGGGAGATAACCCTCTTTTGGGAGTGATAGAAGGTTTTTTTTAGGAGAATTTGGAAGACAAAAGGGATAGATAACGTAGGATTGTTGTCTCATGGATTTTACTTGATTCGATTTGATATAGAGAAAAGTAGGGATACTTTCTTGACATGTCAATCCTCTCGCGCTCCATGACATGATCCAGGAACTTGATACTTTCTTGAACGAATGAGCACTTCTCTCACTTTACATACAACTCTTCTTTCCTCAACTTCTAGAACACCGCAACCAAGTGTTCTCGATGCTCTTCTAAAGTGGCACTATAGACCACGATATCATCCAAGTACACTACCACGAACTTATTTAAGTATTAAATGGAAGACTATTCACGAGTGTATAGAATGTAGTTGGTGTATTTGTCAACCCAAACGACATGACACAAAACTCAAATGTCCCATATTGAGTAACACAAGTCGTATTTAGTTCTTCCCCTTCTGCAATCCAAACCTGATAATAGTCTGATCTCAAATCCAACTTCGTGAAGTATTTTGCCCCACTTAGCTGGTCAAACAGATCAACAATAAAAGGAATGGGGTATTTATTGCGTACAGTCACTTTGTTGAGGGCGCAATAGTCTATGCATAGTTTCAAGGTCTCGTCCTTCTTATTTTGGAACAACACAGGCGCACCAAATGGGGCCTTCGATGACTTAATCAACCCTGATTCTAACATCCCCGTTAACTGCCTCTTTAACTCCTTAAGTTCTAGGGAAAACAACTGGTATGCCGCTTTAGTTGGGGGCTTTGCACCCGGCACCAGTTCTATTCGATAATCATCTCCCTTCTTGGGAGGTAGCTTTTTTGGGAGTTCATCTGGCATTACATCTTTGTATTCATCTAACACCTGCCCAATTTCAAGTAGAGTGGATCTCCTCCACTTTTTCATCATACACAACGGGAGCGATGATAAATGTTGGCCTCTTCTTTTTCAGGCCCCTCTTCAGTTGTAAGGTCGATAGAAGATTGACTTTTGGGGGTTGTCTTACTTTTGCGGGAACCATTGAAGGTTTCTTACCCATGATAAGTAAATTTCCTGTTGCTAGAATAGGAGTGGCCCTTTTCTCACCTAGAAACTTCATTCCTAATACCACATCAAAGTCATCCATGTGAACCGCTACGAGGTCCAGTTGCCCCTCCCATCCGTTAATCTTAATATTCACTTTCTTAGCCACTCCAATCATTGCCATGGCCTTTGAATTGACTGCTTTCATGCAGCCCGTATCCTTCTCCAGTTTCAGGCCCATCCTCTTGGCTTCGGTTTTGGAAATGAAGTTTTGTGTTGTGCCAGTATCAATCAACACGCTCTTGGCCTACTTTCCATTTAAAGTGGCTTGTAAAAACATCAATCCCTTCCCAAGGGCTTTCTTTCCTCTCGTGCCATGCTTCTTGAGAGCATTCAACAATTTCTCGTGTGCACATAGTCTTCATCTTCATCTTCTTCCCATAATCCATGCTCCTCTTGAGAAATGGATGCCTTTATGGTACTTAACTTGGACTGGTGGGGGAAATCAGCCACCCTGTGTGGGCCTTGACAAAGCCAACACTTAAGGGGCTTCTTCCCCGTAGTAGCATTATTCTTAGAGGAGAAACTAGATTCGGCAGTCTTCTTATCCCTTCCCCCACTTTTTCCCTTCCACTAATTCCCCAACTTCTTACTCCCAGCATTATTGGAGATGGTCTGGGGATTCGACTTCTTTGCTTGTGAATTCTCTGAGGTGTAATCAGTCAGCCGCTTGGCCGCATCTTGAGCGGTGGCTAGGTCAAACACACGTTGCATTTGCAGCTCTTACTTAGCCCATGGCTTGAGTCCTTCAAGGAAATAGAAAATCCTATCAACTTTGTTCATGTCCTTAATATCGAGCATCAATCCAGAGAGCTTATTTACATATTCTCAGACTATCTCAACTTGCTTTAACTCTCTCAGCTGGAGTCGAGCCAAGTAGGCAATATTTTCTGGCAGTAATTGGGCATTCAATTCTTTCTTAAGGTTAGCCCATGTTCAATGGTGCACTTGTCACTTTGAATGTATTCGTACTTCGTCCTCCACCACAACTTGGCATCCCTGAATAAATACATGGTAGATGTCGCTACCTTTGCTTCTTCAGAGTCTGTCTGCACGACCCTAAAGTACTGCTCCATGTCAAACAGAAAGTTTTGGAGCTCCTTCGCATCCCTCGCCCCTCCATAGAATTTAGGCTCAGATGTTCTCGGACGGCCATACTCCATACCTCCGTGCCCTTCGATATTTTCCTGCTCTGCCGCTATCATGGTAAGATTTAGATTAGTTGACATTCCCGCCTACTCTTCCTAAAGAGTCGTGACAGACGCATGACAATCTTCTATTATATCATTGAGGGAGTCTTATAATGCGATCTGCCCATTCCCGCTACCTTTGATTCTTTAGAGTCTGTCTGCACGACCCTAAAGTACTGCTCCATGTCAAACAGAAAGTTTTGGAGCTCCTTCGCATCCCTCGCCCCTCCATAGCATTTGGGCTCAGATGCTCTAGGACGACCATACTCCATACCTCCGTGCCCTTCGATATTTGCCCGCTCTGCCGCTATCATGGTAAGATTTAGCTTAGTTGACATTCCCGCTTACTCTTCCTAAAGAGCCGTGACAGACGTATGACAATATTCTATTATATCATTGAGGGAGTCTTATAATGCAATCTGCCCATTTTGTAGGTCAGTGATAGCAACCTGCATGTCTGTTGTTTCTTGTTCTAACGCCCTGATGCGATCCTCCATCTGAGGTGCACGTGATATTTCGGTAGCAGCGTCTCTCTTCTCGATTGCAGTTACCCTAGCCAACAAGTTCGCATAGTCTTGAGCTAACGTGGCAAGTTATTATTGTTGTCCCGTTGTTGGCCCCAATTTACAAGCTTCAGAGGATAGATCCTTGACCTTCGCGTCTAGTCCATCTAGTTCTCCTACGCGCTTCTCAAGCACTTAAATTCTTTATGTGTTGCTCACCATCGTAAACGTGTTACCAAGCTTCCCTTTCTCTTGGCTCTGATACCAACTATCACAAGTCAGCTATTTGGAAACTCTCAAGTAGGCAGAATGTGCGGCACTTGATAACACACCATGCTAGCAAGTTAGCCTAAATGCGCATGCAGGCAAACAAGCTCAATGGATAGACAAGATACATGTCTCACACATGTATAGTGCTAATAAGAGGCATGAGCAAGAAAACATAAGTTATCCCCAAGGACCAATCTCACACAACTCACAAGTAAACATAAAGGCAAACAGTACACAATGGTCGAACAAAGACAACAAACAGTCATCACATAGGCAACATAGTAGCATGAACAAGAAGTATGGATAAACATCGCTTTATTATTATATGGCCTTGATAGGGAAAGGGGGTACACAGTTGGGCCCCTATCATGCTGGTAATAAGGTGTTTCATAAGTCACTCCCCCTAAAGAGCTTAATGGGGTTTCAAAGAATTTCAAGGAACATACATGATTTTAGCTCTCTATACATATGTGAATGGAATTATAAAAGAAAAGCTAATCACAAAAGTCACCACGAGGTACTTGGTACAAGACTTGAGTAATGATCAAGCACCAAGATTTGATTATGTTACAAAATAGCCCCTGGTGGGTGTGTTATGGGGCAGCATGTTATATACTAGGCACCACTAATGCCTTGTAGCAATGCTCATGCTATTAATAGTGTTGAACACCACTATAGCTGCAATATCCTTATTATTATAATTAAGTATCTGACCTCACATAATTTAATTTAATAACTATTATAAAATATCATTAACTATTTACAAGGTGTCACCTTTAAAGTGCTAAGAACCACTAATACCTAATAAGGATATAAAATTATTGTCAATATTAATTGTCATTCATGCTACTAATTCTATACACTATAAAAAAATTTCTTTTTAGTCACAACAAAATTTAAAACTGAAAAAGTTGTGACTAATTATAAATTATTATTTTTATGTTGTGACTAAAAGGTCCGTGGTAAAAAGTATTAGTCACAAAAATTACAATTTGTTGTGACTAAATGTATTTTTAGTCACAATACTTATTGTGACTAAAATTAAATTAATAACAACTTGTACCTAAATACTATGTTTTAGTCACAAGTAATATTTTGTTTTGACTAAAAATCACATTTAGTCACAAAAAAAATTATGTTGTGACTAAAAAATTATCAATAAAATAAAAATTTCCAATTTTTTGTAATATTAAACTAAACATTAATATTATTCTATATCACCAACTATTTTGATAAGTGGGAAGTAGGGGGAAGATTGGTTTATTAATTACTATAATTTTAACTTATGAAGCTAATAAGCTATATAGCTAGCTTACCAATTGTGTGCCTAGTGCCTATACTTGTACAGTGGATTAATGCTGAAGTCAGGGTCCGTAACGTTTTCCAAGTTGGTGAGAAAGGGGATTAAAAAACACAAGAGATATAGATTAATTAGGATTAATGTACACATTCAAGAAAATGCACGATGAACCTACCTCATATATATCTCAGTTTCTATTTATCTCTAGTGTATTCTAATTAAATATTAAATTTCACAAAATTTAATTTTATAATTATATATAAACTATCCTTATTTATAAAGTTTTACCTCTAGATAACCTAAAAACCTCTAATAACAATGCTCATAATTTAGTTATCAAAATCGTATAAATTCGTATACAACCATTGAGTTAGTTAGGAAGAAAAGAAAATGAGTTTTTAGTGTCTAAACTCTTTCAATTATCGTTTCAGTTATATTTAACTCTCTAAGTTTAAATTTTGGTAGTAAAATTCTCTAAACTAGTAAATCAGTAGTAAATTTAAAATATTATCCAGTTAAATATCTCTATATGTACAACTTATATATTTGGTTCAGTAAGTGAATTTGTCATTCCCTTCCCATTGAATGAATTCATATTTCATATTTATAGGAATAAAATAATGGTTATTCATTCTCATCTTAATGGGAGTTACATTAAGAGGGATTAATAACGAGCATTGCTATTAGGTACCAGTGGTGCCGAGCACCTTCTTAACATGTCGTTTTGCGATTGGCTAGCGATATTCCTTAAAAGCTATTATATTAAATTATATGGGACCCGATACTTAGTTGGACTAATAGCGATATTAACACATAGGAAGGTACTAGGCATGATGCCCTTTACCATTTCTCATTAATAACCATATTTTACATTTAAATAAATACGTGTGAGATAAGTGCATTTAACAGCCTATAATCAAAATAGTATAGCAGGCTTTGACTCGGTTAAATCATGTTGATTGCAACCATATTGATCTTTTGATCCCTTCATTTTATGCTTTTAATGAAATTTTCCTTCTATTTTTTTTTTTTAAAAAAAAAGAATAATAATAATAAAATTAGAAGAAATATTTTCTTTTGCTGAAAAAATTAGAAGAAATATTGTTACCATATCCACCTCCATAATGACAGTAAGTAATAGTTTATATAGTGCTATACTTGGCTGAAAAGTTTGGTCAAGGCAGAAACTCGTAATAAAGACGTGGTCCACAAATCAAATTATTATCTATTATTACAAAGTAAAAGAATACTATGTACCCAAAAAAAAAAGGAAAAGAATACTATGCATACATATATCACGATTCATATATGGATCATCTATGTAATACTTTTTCTTTGGCAGAAATCTATTCAATATTTATTTACTATATAAAGTCCACAAATTTGTTCGTTTATAATTTATATTATATTAAATCATGGACACTATAACTATTATGTGTTTATTATATAGTTGAATATTCATGGAATGTACTTCCTTGTGCTTTAATTATCCATATATAAATTTAATTTTTAGTCAGTTGTATACGTTTTATTAGTACATGCAGTAGTACGCATAATTAAGTGTTTATGTATATATATACATATATAGTACCACTATTGATGAGTAGTGACATATGTATGGTCAGTGGTCCTGGAAAAAAAAAACGTCCGTAATTAATAATTAAGTTTTTTTTTTGGCTTTGTTGCTTACGATGATTTACAAGTGAGCCCTTGTCATCCACATCATATAATTTTGATCTGGATCGATCGATTATATATGCAGCCAAGGCTGCTCTTTTTTTTCCATTTATAAATATTTCGATCTGCAGAATATATATAATATTGTTCTAGCTAATAATTAATTATACAAAAATGATTACAATTAGCTAGCTAGCTTTGGTGGTGATGACATCTTAATCCCATCATCATCAACTATACAGTTTTAATTGGATATTTATCTGTAGCAGTTATGTATCTTTATCTGTATTAATTAATTTATTATATAGATTGGTGTGCTTAATTATTATTATTCAAATTAGATCATACAAAATTGCATTGATTTTAGTGTTAGCGTCATTCTCAACTCAATATTAAAAACGCTAATATAGGGGCGTCACGTGCTTCCCCCTTAATTAATTTCCATTAAGGGATCAGCTGTGAAAGCTAATAATATCTAACTATTAATAATAAGCTAGCTCTTATTATCTGTTAATAATATGTGTGTGAAAATTATCCTAATTTTAAATATTATATTTAACAAATTATGAAGTTATATATGAAAATTAGAACGAAAATTATTCCTTACAATAAGAATAGTTATTGGGGTAATAGAAAGTACAACAGTATGCATGACCTGGGAATTAATAATTTCTAAATCATCTTATAATGGTAGCCATATTTTAAAGGAACATAAGTTTGTATGTTGAGAATAATTATAAATTAAACCACTAATAATTAGAATAACAAATTATATAATAAAATCATAGACAAGTGCATGTTGCATACAACGAGGACAAAACGTACGAAAAAAAAGGCCAATTAATATATATATATATATATATATATATATATATACACACAAACATAAATATATAAGAACACTCTCCCATTCTTCAAAACCAATGATTTAATAAGAATTTAGGCTAGTTTTATGTTTGCCTGTGGTATCCATTTATAGTTCCTTTACAAAAGAAATTTATAATAAGAGAGTAATGACAAAGCCTTTTGTTTTTTTTTTTAAAAAAAAAAAATAGAGTTTTCTAATATTAATAATGTATGGTTTTTACTGTATTTTAAATTAAATTATTATTCCAATAATAGATTCTGTCATCGTTGTTTGTATATGATTTTTAGGAATTAGAAAGTCTTGATTCAAATGGAAAAAAATTATAAATTTAGTACTGAAGTTAGGTACTTACTAAAATTTCAATCTTGTAAATAAAACATAACATAATTCTTATTACTTTTTACGATCAAGAATAAAAATGTAACAAACAAATTAAGAAAATAAAGGTCGTGCTGCATGTCATTTTTTCTTTTTTAATCATTGCAAGTAGTATTATTATATGGGGATAAAAATCAGCTCTGATAATTCTTTGTTTGTAAGCTATATTTCATTATTATTTGTAGTGTAAGGTCTTTACCTCTAAAAGGAAGTGGCTCCAAAAGTTTGTTACCTCATTATTTATTGGCATGTTTCTCAAAAGGGAACCCATAAATTTCAACTTTATTGATTGAACTTAACTCAACCTGCAAATCACTTATTGTACATAAATATAATTTACCGTACCATATATTTAAGCATATTTACCCCTATCTAGCTAGCTATATACATGACACATATATGCATGTCAATCATTCATGAACTTGTATACATGACACATACAATTATAAACATTGTAAAACCCAACTTAAATATTAATCTCACTATAATATACCAAACATTTTGACAGAAAAAAAGTGGGTATTAGTATTAGCTACTATATATATACATATATATATATATATATATGAAATTATGAATATGTTGAAGAAATTATTATTAAGCGATGAGGAAGATAAGATGAATGAAGGGCACATGGAAAAAGCTAATAAAGCGTCACATGAGAGATGCTTTAGCTTCATTATGTGGGGAGAGAGCCCCATTTAGGCCAACTATCTCTATCATTCCTAAACTAAGTTCCAAGATGCATTATTCCATATCACTTGGCCATCGTTGGCAGTGGCACATGACATTCTCCCTCACAATGCACCATGTGAGTTTGCACCCCATTTAATTTAATTTCAATACTTGTAGAAATATATATATTAAAAAAAAAATATCATATAATGGGGTCCTAATTAAGTCAAGAGAAGGGCCTTTTTTAAAATTTGTATATGGGAAACTGTATATACGGTCATATAGAGGAAAAGAGATTCAAAAGCAAGCTATAAAGTTAGGTTCCTTGTTCACATTCTAAGGAATTCCATAAAGGACGTTCCAAGATCGTGTGTTAAAGGCATATTTATATATACATATACACATATGGCTCATTCAATGTGGGCTAAGTCAAGATTCCCTCTTATCCATCCCCTTATTATTTCATATGAGAAATTAAGAGGTAATAGCCTTGTGATCTCTTAGATCTAATGATGATGATGATCACCTTGAGGGGTAAGGAAAGTAATGGAATTGAATATGAAAAATAGCTCTAATATTTTTCCCAATAAATTAAGTGAGAAGAACAAGTGCACATTTATGTCTAGCTTAAGGAAGAAGATAGTGTGATTGGGAGTGGAAATTAATAAACAATTACCAAATATAACTCAGCATGCTTAGATGATGGTACTGCAAAGTCATTAATTAACCCATAAAAAGCCTATCAAAGTCACGTGTACTAAGAATTTCCCTAATAAATAATTTAATTATATAGCTATTATAATAACATGATTAATAATATTTAAAGATAGTATTCCTAAAACTAAATTAAAAATAAAGAATATTGAGAGTAGTCAATCTATACAAATTATGCAATTGACAGGTAATTGGGATCCAAAAAGTCATCTATACATCACATGCCCAAGTCAAGTTTGATCCAATAATACATACATTATATATATATAGCTTTGTATATACTTTGTACTTACCGTATAATAATAATAATAATGATAATAATTTGAATATCTTGGGCATGAAACATTTACAAAAGAAATCTCATCCCTGAGAGTGTGGATCCTAAAGAGGATGATTATTTAAAACCAAGTTAGGTTTTCATGGGTCCCTCTAATCAATCCAACTCCTTCATTATATCATTCTAGTGGGACCTTCAATGTTTTGTTATGTGTCTTTGTAGCAGTAGTGGTAGTAGTACTATTTATTTATCACGAGTGATATCTCTGAAAGGGTCATATTGATTTTCAACATCCAACTAGTGTGTGCATAAATATGACTCTTTTAAAATTGGTCTGCGTTACATTATTACGGAGAATATATAAGGTACTACTATACTGCTAGGAAGGAGTAGTACCCTGCAACAGTAATCAGTAGAAAAGAAAGAATATATATTATTGGATTTGTAATATTATTAGAGAAATGTTGAATAGAGTAGTAGGAGTAGGAATATTATGGGCATTGGGCCTTAGTTGTGGATGAAGAGTCAACACCAAATCTCTTTTGCAGGGAGAAAAAATGATGAGAGGAGTAAGGGGAGAGGAGAGTATTGTATAATGATGATAGTGGTGGTGGTGACAAAGTCAGTGGTTGTTGGTACAAGATGTGGTTATGTGGCTTTGTCAGATTCTTGTTGTGTGGACCGCATGAGAATACATGCATTGTCCCAATTCATCATTTATGAGATGAAGAAAATCTATGTATATATTTGTGCAAGCCTTGATCATCACCACAATTTACATTCACATGGAAATCCTACCTTATTTATTGATTGTAATAGATTTCTTGAGATAACATATCTAAACATGGATGCTATTACAGCCCTTGATAACTCAATAAGTGTACAATTGGGCTTTATATCATTGGATGCTATAAGGGGATGTGGGAAGATATCTAGATATGTAAAGCCCAACTAATGTCTTGGTCTTGAACTTGAAGAAATGGCCTTCTTCATGGCCCAATTAGGGGATTAGAAAATTGGATATATTCCTTGTTTCAATATTATATAGCAAAATAATAAAATTTATTTTGCATTATTACTCAAAGAACCAAAAAAAAAATGTAAAATTAAAAATACCACTAAAATGATAATGAAAGGGTGATAGAGGGAACCATATGAAACCTAACTTGGTTATTTTGAATCATCATGTATATGTATAGGCTACTAAAATAATGAAAGATGGGCATACTTTAAACCTGGTGTAAGAAAGTGAGAAAGAAAGAAAAAAATACAAATATTAGGGTTTTTTTACATACATTTGGAATCTCTTAATTAATAAAATACGGAGAATTAGAGAGATATTTTAAACTAAAAACTTAAAAAATGGAATATACCTATAAAAAGGGTTTTTTATATATATTTAAATTTCATTCACTAAATAGTGTACTATTACTAGATACATTAGGAGTGTATACAATGACCAGATCTATTAGGAGTGTGTACTACGACCAAATGTATTAGGAGTATGTACTAAGTCTATATGCATGACAGAGTGTGTACTACGACTAGATACAAGGTCCTTATATTATGACCAGCTACAAGGTCTTTGCATCAAGACCAGCTACAAGATTCTTGTTACGACCAACTACAAGGTCCTTGTATTACGACTAGCTACAAGATCTTTGTATTATGATCAACTACAAGATTCTCGTATTATGACAGGCAACAAGGTCTTTATATTACGACTAACTATAAGATTCTTGATATTTTCTTATACCAAAGCAATAGATCGTGCAATAGGTCAAGTTAAAAACCATGGCCGTCTACTCATTTTTCAAATGAATATATTTTTCTTTGAACAACTTGAAAATCCTTAATTTATTTTTATTTATCTTTCATGAATAAGTGATTAATTTTATTATCTTGACTTAGTATATGGATAAACAAACAAAATATCATATTTTTGAGCTGTCCTGATTAATCACTTAAACCCCATAGGGGTGCATGTACAAGAAAGAGAGAAAAAATTAGAAAATTAGGGATTGAAAATATGTGATAGGTAATTGGGCAAAGAAAAACATATTTTTGAAATAGTAAAAAAATTGATGAATTTTTATTTTTTGAATTATGAAGTCTATTAAGCATAGAAACTCAAATTTTCTATGATGTGTTATTGTGAAGTTAATCACAGTCAATGAGATTTTTGTGCTTGTTATTTTGTTCTTTGCTTCTTCCAAATAAAATAAATATATTTAGAAATCAGTTGTTTCCAAGCAGACATCTGTGAAATATGAAAGTACTAGCCTATAACTAACTGATCTTAAAATAATGACTATAGTGAGATATTGGCCAATTTTGTGACTGGAAAACCCAGAAAGGTCAACATCCAAAAAATGTAACACTTGCAGTATTATATACTGTTGTTTCTCCAAAAGGTATATCTGAAACAAAATGGGATTATCTTCTTCTTTTGCTGTGTATTAATGGCAGCTTGCTCCTCTGTAACCGCTACTAAGCCCCAACCTCAATCAAAAAACATAAATACTTAAAATATTCTGAAGTGCACTATATTGATCTTGGCAAGGAATACATTGCACTCATGACTTTGAAGTAGAAACCCCAAGACTCATTACTTTCACTAATAGGCATTTGACCAAATGGGTTTTGCTCCACAAACTTCTGAACATCTTCAGCTGCAGACAATTTTTCCAGATAGACCCTAATATCACCTCCAGCACCTGCCATGTCACATTTTTCAAAAGTCATATATTATTTATCTTCCACTCATTAATCAGCTGTTCGTTTAGTAGACCTATCTAAACATATAGTTGTAGATTTTGCCTCTACCAAGAAGGTACCGCTGTCACCGAAAAAATGATTATAAGGGACATAGGCTTGACATTGAAATTCAACTAGTCACTCAAACATGATACATACTGGTACAACATTGAAAAATGATTTAAAGTTGTAGGGTACTTCAAAATTTTCATAAATTTTACACTGGCAGATAACGAGTTACCTAATGAATTGTCGCTCCAATTCTGAAAATTGTATGAATGAGGGAAGACTGCAGTATATGCCTATCACAGTGGTAGATATTATAAAATTACAAGTACAAATTAGGAAGAACAAAAACAAAGATGTCAGCAAGAATTTGTTACAAAATGTGAAAATGGAAGGTTAGCTATTAGTGAAAAGGACTTACAGGATTAAGCAATGCTTTGTAAGGTGAATCATCCAACAACAATGTATTAGTTTCATTATATTCCCCCTTCTCCCATGGAAGATCAGGGTCATGTTTTTCCCAAATTCTCCTCAGTTCCTTAAAAACCAAGGTCTTGTGTCTGTTTTCAAGAGTTCTGAACTCAGTTGCAGTGCAACGAGATAGATCCTGAAACAGAGCAGCATGTATTGTAACATGCAAGATAAGCAGATAATTATAACATATGTGAAACAAAAGGCATTGTAGAAAAAGCATATGCAGGCAGAAATCTAGGGAAAAATTGAAGTTACTTACCCAACAAAACAGCAACTTGTGTTTCATATCTCCCATTAGATAATCGATCACCTTTGAAGCGATTTTGCTTCAGCAAGTTAGTAAGAAATTGAAGTCAGTAATTGTAGCCAAACGTATTTTTTAATAATTAATGCATGCTAATATACCAAACTAAAATAGGACATAGAATAAAGGTTGAACAGTACTCAGATCTTGAGGACCATACACCGACTTCAAATCGCTCAAAACAGAAATTTAGGAAATCACGGCAAGATGGCCTACTGAAAACTGAAATTAAGAAATGATGGCACAATTAAAAGTAAGATTATAATCAATAAAATACAGAAAATAAGGACAGCAATAAATCAGTTTCCTCACTTGCCCGTCTTTTAATGTTTGTGTCTGCTTTGTACTCCTTCGGAGGAGGAGTAACTATATCAGCCAGCAATCCATTTATATCTAGAACTAGAAGCTTCTTTTTTGAACGTGTAAAAGGCATTCTTGGAAATGAAGTATGGAAAAACCCTGCCGTGGCATTTTCTCCATTTATAGTATTAACAATGCCTGAAGTATTAACTGCAGCCTTGGTGTTTATCTCACGAAACAGACTTAACGTCGTAAGTATAGTACTCAAATGGTCATCCCTGCTCGGGCAATCTACCTCGGACAGCTCTTGAACTAAAGTAGTGTTTTGAACCACACTACTTGGCTTTGTCTTCCTACGTCTCCGCCTTCTTTTCTTTCTCTTTACTAAAGTCAATTGTTCAGGATTCTTAGTTTTGTCAATATCCATCTCAAAGGACCTAACGACAGAAGGCTGCAGCGTTCGGTTGGCCTCAATCATTACTTTTACTTCACCATTGGACATTGGCAAAGAAGTTGTGTTCTTAAAAGACCTCACATTCTCCGTTGACTTTTCTATGGAATCCACCATAACTGGATTGATATGCATAAATGTTGACGCACCCTTGATCATATTCTCCTGCCTGTTAAGGCCCTGCAATTGTGGAAAACAAATACTATAACTATGCCACTAGAGATATCTATTATGGTTAATAGTCAGTAATGACCATAAACAAAATGAGAAAAACTCCATTCATATGTTTACATTTAGGAGACAAATTTCGGTGAACCTCCCACAAAATTAATAATCAAAGTGAGTCACTAAATTTTGTTCCACTGTAAATATTATGATTATGAATTAGTAAACATATTCATGTCCTGTACCTATATAGCTCTCTTTTAGAGGACCAAAAAAAACCGTAGATTTTAATGAAAAAAGCTAATAATACAATAAAAGCAGAAAAAACATTAGACAAAAAGGATTAAGATTCAAATTTCAACAAGTACTTTGCATGTGTTTCATTCCAGTAATCTAATAGCGAATAGTACATTGGCCAATGATAATAAAAACTGAGTCATAATCCTGTTCAAGAATCAAGCAATGAAACCCAGAAACACAAAACACAAATGTTCCAAACATTGGACTAAGCTAATTGAGCTACCAACGTTATCGGTTCCTATCTTAACTAAAGCACACCATTAATATCCAAAACTCAAATCTGCATTACTTTTCTCCCAAGAAAATTTAGCGAACCCGAAATATGAGGAAAGATTGGAAGACCAGAATAGAATCTCATAAAAGACAAAATAGATGAAATAAAGAGATACAAGAAAACATATACACATACATATATTGTCAACGTGAATTGAGATGGAATCGAAGAAAACAATGCAGAAAGATAGTTATTGAAAGAGGGAAAAATAGAGATTTGAAAAGGCTTGACCTTTGAGATTGGGTTGTCTTGTCGAAACGATGGTTGGGCTTCTGGAAGATGATGAGAGAGCGTACGATTGAGGTCCTTTATCGGAAGCTCAGGCGTCAGGCTCAGGATTCTCAAACACCAGACCCTTTTTTGGAGGCTCCAAAGATTTTTCTCACCTGTTTGGAAGTACCTTCATTTTTGGACTAAACGGTGCCGTTTTCGTTGATTGGACATTACAATTTACAAAACGCTTAACTTGGGGCTATGTTGAAAAAATACCTCTTTTATTCATTTATTAACTAAGGTGTGATTTGGTAACACTTTTATTTTCTAATTTTTTAATCAAAAAATAAAAGTAAAATTTTTGTTTTTAAAAATTTTGCTTTTGAAAAACAAAAATGCGTTCTGTAACCACTTTTGTTTTTCAATTTTAAAAACAGAAAATAAAAGTGTGTTATGTAAAGTTTATTTTCATTTTTATTTTTTGATTTTATTTACGTCGGGTCTAGGTCTGGGGTCGGATTTGGGTTCAAGTTAGAAGCCGGGTTCAGTGCCAGGGCTGTGGGGGGATTTGGGTCCGGGTCATGATCGAAGTCCAAGATATTGATTAAAAAAAAAAACTGTTTCAAAAATATTGAAAGTGATTTTTTTTTATTTTTAAAATTTTGATTCTCAATTAAAAAATTAAAAAGTAAAAATAATTTTATAGAACATGTTTTTAAAAAATATTTTCACTTTTTCAATTTTAAAAACAGAAAACTGATTAAAAAAGTGTTACCAAACAGCACCTAAATTTACCTTTAATTTTTATTTAATTGAAACATACCGCTTTATATATGTACTGTGCCCAAAATACCATGACATAAGGAAGTCACATGGAGAGTATCTTCAAGTGACATAAGTAAAATTAGTACAGTATTTAAAAAAAAAAAGGTAAAAATAATAGATTTTAAGAAAAAATGATAAAAATAAAATAAGACAATATAAAACAAGTATAGAGTCTAATAATATCCACAAAAACTTGTGCCCACAGCCCACTGGGCTAGTTGATACCTATACTTAACTCTTATGTCTCACAAACATTATAACCAAACACTAATTTAGAAGAGACATGGTTTTCTATTTTTCTTTGTATTTTTCTTTTTTTGAAATGGAAGTTCTTTATTCAAACCAACAACAATATTACATAGGATTAGGCAAAACGTTAGGATTAGGATTAGGCAGCTTTAGCAACAAGGCTTTACTAGCACAAGGGAAATTAACCCCAATCTGTATAACTCTAACTTTATTCAAATACTTTGATTAGCTAATACATAAATTACTTAATGTGTTCTTTTTATAAACAATATATTAACCAGTATATGGTCCTTCATCTACAATGGGCTGTGTCACCAAAATCGCACCAAACAACTAATAGTAAATGTCTTTCTTAAAATATAGAGTTTCGATACTGGATTGGCACCAAAAGTTCACATTTAAAGCTCCTTAAATTTATTAAATACTTCTTACTAGAGGGAGTCACCCATATTCGAACCCATGACCTTTTATCACTGGAAAGCAAGAGTTACCACTAAACAAGGTTGGTCATAGGGTGAGGCAACTGCAGACTAAGCCTCAGGCTCTACAATTTTAGAGGCCCAAAAAAATGAAATTTATATAATTTGTATATATGAAAATAAAATATAATATATATAATTTAGTTTAATATATTGCATAAAAAATTTGTAGCACTAGTAGTTAGTTAGAACTTAAAATGTATAATAATGACGAGATCATGGCTTCGATTCTCACTATTTATAGAGGTTATTAGGGTTCAATTTTTTTCTTTATTTGTTTAAGATAAGAATATAATATTTTCAAATATCTTCAGTTAATTATCTAAAATAAATATAATATAATATTTAAACTTTTTATTTTTTGTTCTATGAGGTGTTGAGAATTTTTTCTCAAAAAAAAAAATAAAATAAAAATGAATTACCTAAAAATGAATAAATATTATATTATATATATTTGATAAGGAGCAAGTATTATATTTAGTCAAAAAAAATATAGAAATTACTTTAATACATAGTGTATAGTAGCATTGTTAGGTGTAAATTGATAAAAAAAAATGGCTATCACAATAATAATAAATAAAACAAATATTTCAAAAAAAAAAAAATAACTAACGAGAATATTATAACTTAAAAAGTTATGAAAATATTATAACAAATAATGACAATATTATAACTTAACTAAAAAATATGTTTATTAATTATTACGTGTCTTCTTAAATTTATATTGTTAACACAGATTTTCGTTAACTAATAAATAAGTTTTTTTTTGTAATAAACGAACCCCAACAATAATTGATGATAATAGTAACAATAAATGACAAAAGAATTTAGGTGGTTTTGAAGTTAATTCTTCATATTCTACGAGTCTATTTTATTCAGGAATTAATGAATTATATACATAATACAATTAATTGTTTACAGAATGTATGGTAAGTATAATTCTGTTTACTTTCTCTAATTGACCATCCCTTGTTCCTTGAGTTTTGTCCCTATTTATAGAAATCTAGGATGACAGTTATTCCCTTGTGATCTTATCACTTGTAACCGTTCATGAAACGTGGATAATCCCCACGTTTCATATTTACTCAAATGAGATAATTACAAATAACTCTTCATAACTGCACGTTTAATTTTATCTATAGGCAGTTATGCTGACTATGTTTTATTAGAATATTTCTAATTAAGGAAATAAAATAATATTATTGATTCTGATAAATGAATATTTTATATTCATTGAATCTGGACAGAATCAATTACGTAATATTCTATATATGGTCAGATTTCTATATTCATTACCTGATTTGATTTCCTGAATTAATTGTCAAAATATTCTGACAATTAATGTGGCACGATATTGCGATGGAGTATCTCACCTATAAATATAGGGTCTCGGTCCCCGAGCTCCTAACTCATTCTGTTCATAACAGCAAATTCCATCTAAAGAGAGTTGAGAGAGCGAGGAAGCCCGATTACCCATGGTAGTCAATTTCCTTTGCAGATCAAAGCTTATGTGGGTTTGAAGCTCAAGATTCAATGGCTGGAGGTATTTCGATCCTTTTTCATAGTGTATATATGTTTGATTAATTCCGCACTTAATACTTAAACATATACATTACAGTTTATATATATAAATGTCTAACAGTTGGTATCAGAACGGTTTTTATCTCTGCCTTGATTTTAGTTTGAGTTTCATATATATATATACTCGTATATACAGTGTTTATATATATATTTAATTCAGTGTTGATATATATATTTATTTTCGTTTGTGTATATATTTATATATTCATATTCATTCAATCCCAATTATATATATACATATATATTTTCATACATATATACTTGTTTATTCATTCAGTTCATATATATATATATTCATATACATATATATATATATTTTTTCTTCATTTCATTACGTATATATGTTGTATATATATATATATTATTTATATATCTAAATGCTATATACAAATATATACATATATACATTTCATGTTTATATATATACATACAGTATTTTTATTTTTCTGTATATATATTTATATATATATTGTATATGTATTAATACATTCATATATTAATATAGATTGTTCTAAGCATGAAAATCCACTTTGAAAAAACAAAGAAATCTCAAAATTATTTTTCAGAAAATTTTGGTGATTTTTAAAGTCTTTGTTTTATGTATTTTCGATGCATAAAATCTATATGAATGTCTTAATTTTTGCATTTAGATTCATTTGGAATTGATTTCATGATTTTTGGAAGTTTAAGGAAATTTTATCATGTCGTTTATGGCAGTGTATTTTTCAAAAAAAAAAAAAAAAGGGAAAAAATTTCGATTTTTTTTTTATATATATTTTTTATTTATTTGGAAATATAAATTATTCTCCTATTGTTAATTTAGTCAATAAATTACATTCATTAATTTCCATTTTTAATTTAATACATATATTTAGAATTAATATGTTATTTAGTATAAACTGAAAATGGAAATTTGTTTTAATATGGTAATTAATTACATGATTTATTTAGGCATGTAATAATTGTGCAATTTGTATAATTGTGCATTTAATTATTTATTACCAAATTTATGTAATTTATTGTTTAAATTAATAAAATTTGAAAAATCTGCCATTAAGTATAGTCTTTAATTTTGCATTTAATTCATTCCATATAATTAATTGTACTAATTTGTATAATTACCTTATTTATACAAATTAATTATTAGTATAAATATTTAAGATATTATATGGTCATAAATGCATAATTAATTATATATTATGGAATTAAGCATTTAATTTATTATCATACAATAATTGTATTAATTTGTATTTATTTGGCAAATTTATGTTTAATGCAATTAATTTAGATTTGTATGATTTAAATGCTATACATAAATTCCTTTTATAGTGCTAGATATATTTAGAAATATTCAAACATTAAGATAGGTTGAATATTTTATATAGCACATTAAGTTTCATAAAACTTCATAAAATATTCATAAAACTTCCTAAAATGAATAAAATATGAATAAAATGTAAGTAATTTTGTGGTTTGACATAAGAAAACATGAATTTGGGACAAATGCTCATATCTAGAACGGTTTTTAATGATCTTCGGACGACCACACTAGGAGCATTAATCTCAGTGATTGTCTACTATGTTAATAACGAAATTACTTTTAGGTAGAGCCCAATACCTAATGTCAAAGTGAAAATATAATTTTATATAATTAGGGAGGAGCCACAGCATCCTTATTTGTATAAAATTATATATTAATTAAAATTCACCTTAATGGACATAACTTGTAATTAATTATATAGGTATAATAATTTTACCCCACAGGGATTTTATTATATTTGTATAATTAATTAGGATAATATGTTAAATTAAATTCTCTTAATTTACCCCACAGGGAGTTATGGGGATTTAATTTAATAGTGTTATCACAAATTTAATTAAAGATAGATAATAAACCTTCATTTTCCAAAACTAATTGTTTAATTAAATCTATCATAAAGTTCATCTAATTTTATTAAATTTAAAATTTAGCCCACAGCAATTTTGGATTTAGTAAAATTTTAATCTTCGATTTATACTTTGGTGTCTAGTGAACCACATAATTTTAAATAATTAGGGAGTAGCCACAGCATCCTTAA
Organism: Cannabis sativa; assembly: GCF_029168945.1. Classification (NCBI taxonomy): domain Eukaryota; kingdom Viridiplantae; phylum Streptophyta; class Magnoliopsida; order Rosales; family Cannabaceae; genus Cannabis; species Cannabis sativa. Next base: position 44,404,294 of record NC_083608.1, on the reverse strand, counting down.
TTATATAAAATTATATATATTAAGTGGATTAAGATCACATAATGGACATGAATTATGTGAACATAATAATCTTACCCTACAGGGATTTTATTATATTTACATAATTAATATGTTAAATTAAATTCTCTTAATTTATCCCACAGGAAATTATGTAGATTTAATTTAATAATTTAATCATAAAGTATAAAATTTTGAAACATTTATAAATAATTAAGTGTTCCATACCCTTCATTGAGATAGAAATGTTAAACTTTAAGTTTTTTATAAACTGTGTTAATCTATCATAATCTACATCTAAATCTAATCTTATTAATTTAAAAATTTAGCCCACAAGGAATTTTTGTTTAAAAAGATTTCATATTTAATCATGTTTATATATTGGTAAAAACATGATTCATTTAAACCTCAAAACTATATATGTAATTTTATTACATCACTATTCATAAATTTCTTCCATACTAGTAGAAAATTTCTTCCATAACAGTAGAAATTTTCAAAATTTATTCTGATAATTTCATCTAGCATATACAGTTTTTACTGTATAATTAAGAAAAATAAATCACACTTTATTATCACCAATAAATTTTAATTTATTGTGTATGAATTCATTCTAATATAGTTAATGTGATTATTAACACATAGTGGATTATTTTAGATTGTTATTCCACATTCATAATTTCTTGCAAGGTTTACAAATAAACCTAAGAAAGTCAGTAACTGTGAGCAAATTTTATCCACAGACAAGATAACTTCTCACATTTAGAAGTTTAAGGAACAAGCAATATAGTAGTGACTTTGTTTTAAAATTGGCAAAGATCTTTATGTTCCAAGATTCTATTGAAACTTGATTTAGACACATTTAGAGGTCTTTACTACAAATGATGTCACTCATAAAGATATGCAAGTTCAATCTGACAATAAGAAATGTGTTATTAATAAGAATTCTTCTACATTATAGCACCAAAAATTATGGAACATATCTCCATAAATAGAATAAATGTTAGTAAATGGTGGGGATCTTCATTACACTTGATTTTACTAACTTTATTTAGAACTTGTGTGAATTTCATCAAGAATATGTATTCCAACAAGTCAAAATCGGTGCATACTAGGATTCTATCATATTAGAAATCATACAAGTCAATTAATTTTGAAGACATGGACTCAAATTTTGCATCTCTTTTTTAACGATTACTCACATAAATAATTTTTCTACAAAAGTATGGATTTATATGTTTCAAAGACATTTAAATCTTAAGTAGAGAAATGGTGCATTTTGCATATTAAGATAGTGAGATCAAATATAAAATGGAGAATACTACATCAAAATTCGTGAGTATGGATAAACTCCCAGTGTATTTGTAAAGTTTCTTTAAAAGCATGGGTTCATTGCCCGATACATATGCTTGGTACACCCAAATTATAGTGTGTAACAGATTTAAGAAACTAAGCATTTTTTTGGACATGGGGTGGAGCCTACATAGCAAACTCCAATCTTTTCTAAATCTTTGTCTATTGATACTCAACAATGGGGTGTACATATCGAATCGTGTTCTAACCAAAGTTGTTTCTCAAACATATTTTGAGTTGTGATAAGGTTGAAAACTAACTTGATGACATGTACGCATTTTATAAATACCCATATATAGTTAGAGTACAATTGTCAAAGAAAAGATCTGGGCCCTAAACCATAAATGAGCATATTTCATTTGAAAAGTTATAAGGTTTAAGGGTTACATATTTTATTATCCATCTCACAACACTAGAATTGTGGAATTAAGAATTGACTTGATCAGTGGGAGTGATCAATCTAGGAACCTAGTTTTCGAGAAAGATCATTCATATTTTCTCAAACTTCCACCTCAAGTGTTAGATTAATTATGATTCACAACATCCCTTAAGATTAATGGTTATTGAGAATTCATAACTAATCATTAATAATATACAAGTCATTGGTAAAATTCTAATAAGTTATGTTATTTAGTAATTGCTTACAATTTCTAAAATAACATGTTATTGAACCATTTGCTCTTTTAAGAGTTTGTTGGTCCATCCTTAAGATGACTTATTAGAACAGTAAGATCAATGTTTTCTAGTGATTACATTTTGTACAATAAGAGTTCAACTACAATATTAATTTGAGACACAAATTAAATTATAGAATGATAAAGAATTGAAGTTGTAGTACAATATGCCATGAATGAAGAAATGAATATCTTAAATAGCAATAAAGTTTATCTTTAGTAAAGTTGTCTAATGGGGTGGAGAACATTAATTAAGCATAGGTTTTTTCACCAATAATATTCATTAGGCAACATTGAGAAACATAAAGATATAAAAGAATATTCATTGCTAAGAAGTTCATTTTGAACTAAGAATCAATAACAAATGAGATTTACATTCTCACTTGTTTTTATAAAAGATTCTATTATAGACCTTGGCATTTGTTGCTTGTTTCAATTCATTAATCAATTCCAAACAGTGAACTAGAGAAGAAGGTATACAGCTGCCATAAAAATTTTCCTCTAATAGTGGTGAACATATGCAAGCTTAAGGTGTCTACCTGTAGATTAAAACCAACATCTCACAAATTGGTATTAAATTATCTTTTCCTTTAGGTTTGAAAAGAGAATTATGAAAATAATTATATACCAGAAGGTTAGTGGGAGTAATGTTTGTTTTATACGTAGACAATATGTTACTTGCAAATGATGATAAAAGTTTTCTATATAAGTTGAAATAATTCATATCTCAAATTATTATTTTGAGATAAGGAATATAAATAATATATATAATTTTAATTAATTAGAGAGTAGCCACAGCATCTCTGATTAAATAAAATTATGTATTATTCATCTGATATAACTTTTATCTTTAAGTGTGATAAATTCAACTCGAACCAGCATCTGAAAAATGATCTGGAGTGAGAATAAATTAAGAACATTCATTTGCTTCTATTTTAGAAGCCTAATGTATGCCTAAGAGTCTGAATAAGACTTTGCATTACATTTGTTTCAGGATCGTTAAGTAGTATCAGAATAACTAAAGTTAAGACCACTTTATTTTTCATACAAAGTGATGAGGTATCTTTAAGATACTAAAAATTATATTCATACATATTTTAAGATGAATTGACCATCTGGAAATATAGTTAACCAATTAGATTCTAACATACTTCACTGGTTGTATTTATTAACGTAAATCAATATTTTATTACGTCCTTAAGATTACCAGTAAGTTATATTGTAGAGAATCTTGATTGTTATTTCACTATAGAAGTCAGATTCATTTATTGTTTTGAGGATACATCTCGTATGATGTATTATAGAGTTTCATAGTAGGCCTAGAGTTCAGAATTACAGTTTCATTAGGCCATTAAGAAAATTTTGCGATAAATTCAGCTACAATATTTATGGCTAATAACTCTAAGAGTACTGGTCGAAGCTAGCATATCGACATTAAGTATTTAGCCATAAAAAGGCGTGATAAGTGGTCATTAATCACGCAAACTGAATTGGGTGATCGCATAGATCCTTGACTAAAGGCATGCCGCAACACAAATTCAAGGATCATAAAGTAAATATGGGATTCAGTTAACCCATATGCAGTTTTTTTTATTTGTACAACCAAAAATTATTTAACGAAACTCTAATTTCGATATTTTCTCATATTTATGTGCACCTTAATTTCATCTGAGAAAATTATCGTAAGAGGACCTGAATAAACATAAGGGTTAGGGTTTATTCACTTAAGTACATTGCCACATAAAGTACATTGTTATATAATAAATATATCGTAATACATGGAAGATAATACTCGACTTATAATGAGGACATGTCGCTATGATTCGTATGTTTATTATATAATGAGGAACGTTTGGGTTTGAATGTTTTAGTTTAAATGCTGACCAAGTGGGAGAATATTAGAATATTTCTAATTAAGGAAATAAAATAATATTATTGATTCTGATAAATGAATATTTTATATTCATTGAATGCAGACGAGAATCAATTACGTAATATTCTATATATGGTCAGATTTCTATATTCATTACCTGATTTGATTTCCTGAATTAATTGTCAAAATATTCTGACAATTAATGTGGCACAGATACTGATGGAGTATCTCACCTATAAATATAGGGTCTCGGTCCCCGAGCTCCTAACTCATTCTGTTCATAACAGCAAATTCCATCTAAAGAGAGTTGAGAGAGCGAGGAAGCCCGATTACCCATGGTAGTCAATTTCCTTTGCAGATCAAAGCTTATGTGGGTTTGAAGCTCAAGATTCAATGGCTGGAGGTATTTCGATCCTTTTTCATAGTGTATATATGTTTGATTAATTCCGCACTTAATACTTAAACATATACATTACAGTTTATATATATAAATGTCTAACATGTTTCATCATGAAAAAACTTGCTATTATAGTCCCTTCTTGCAACCATAATTGTTTCGATCTTTGGCGCCAAAATACCTCCCGTTGAATATAAGCTTCGGTTAAGTTCTTCCTTGCCTGTTTATAATTTCCAACTGAGACATCATCTCGACCCAACTTCCACCTTTGCATCTCATCGCGACACTTTTTAATTATATCTTTGAAGTTGCACTTGAACTCCTTTCCCCACACACGCAGATGTTGTCCACAAAAACTCACTTTATAATCTCATCATTCCCACAAAGCTTCCAACTATCCATAATCACTTGAAAGCAAAGAGGCTCCCTTAACCACACATTCTCAAACCGAAACCGTTTAGCAAAATGGTAGCCAGCAGTAGGAACCAGTTCCATAAGAATCTGGGCATGATCCGAAGTAGATATTTCAAGGTTATGAAGTAGTTTAGCAGATGAGAACATGTTCAACCAAGCAAGATTAGCTAACCCCCTATCCATTAATCGAACTTTAATCCAATCCTTTCACGCTCCCAGGTAAAAGGATAGCCACATAACTCCATATCCTGAAGACCACTATCCGCCAAAGCTTGTTAAAAACCTTGAATTAAAAATTCAGGATATCTATTACTCCCTTTGTTATCATCATGTGAGAGAACATTATCTAGATCACCCATCACACACCATGACAAAGTAGAGTTAGCAGCCAGAGTACGCAAGAGATTCCAAAGTGAAAAACCGACGACTTCTATTTAGTTCGCCATACATACCAATAAACCGCCACTCATTCATCCCTTCAATAGTAACTCGCACATCAATATAGGCATTTGAAAAACCAAGCAAATATACTTCTTCTTCAGCTTTCCATAACAAAACAATACCACCACTTCTACCATCCACATCCACAGCCATCATTCCCTCAAAGCCCAACATAACCCACACTCTCTCCATCTGCGAACAACTAGAAAGAGTCTCGCAGAGAAACACAATACTGGGTCTCTTTTGGATCACAAGATCAGTAAGGAATTGTAAAGCCCATGGGTTCCCAAGCCCATGGCAATTCCAAGATAAAATTTTTATAATGAACGGTGGGCCTGGATACAAGCACCCACCAGATTTAAGTTTTTTGACCCACTAACATCTTGACCCACTGCCACATCATCGATGCCGTGGGGCCCATCATCACCTTCCAAATCAGTCATTCTTCTTTTTGAATTAACCACCAATAAACAAGCCTCCTCATTGATATTATTATTTAATGAATCCTGATTTTTATCTGTTAGCCTTATTTGCTCCACAAAAATAGGAATCCCATTAACTTCCTTGGATCTCAATATCTCTCTACCAGATTGTCCCGATGTCGCCAAAGCACCTGGGCTCACACCACTCATCGTCGACATCTCCATCGACCGATATCCAGACTGGTGGAGCAACATTCACACGTGGACCATCATCCATGGAAACCATAAATTGCTTCAACCACTTTGCCTCAATGATGTGGTTTTTACGTTGCGGCTTCACCCTTATCCATTCCCTGTACGACTTAATTAACTGACCTTCTCCAACTTCAAACTGACGTGGGCAAAATCTATCCGAATGCCCCATTATTCCACAAATAAAACAGAAAGTGGAAAGATGTTCATACTTGAAATTAGTCCAGAACTCTATCCCGTTAGAATTACGAAGCTTCATTCGTCTCTTTAAAGGCTTCGTAACATCTAAAGTGACACGAACTCGAAGATAATCCCTCCATAAACCCATGAAATTTCTTTCATCCGATTCATCGAACTTACCAATGTAATTAACCACATCCTTAGCAATAGTTACAGTTTTAAATCCTGTTCGGAGATCATGCAATTACACCCACATATCAACTTCATTCAACGGAATCAACCTAGGATCCTCCCCCAGTTGCAACCTTCTAAAGATCAACAAGAACTTATTGAAAGTCCAAGAACTACGAGACATCGTGCTTTAGATATCAATCTCATGATAAAATTGGAACAAGTACCGATTAGTGTCCAATTTCTTCACAAACATCCCCTTCCCCGGCTGCCATAATGAAGCCGTCAAGTGTTTCATAGTCTCAAAATCTATTGGCTTATCAATCAAAAATCTGCTCATAATACACCACCTATCGTCATAGTCATTAGCCCTCGTAGCGCTTGCATCGTAGGACAACAACATCCTCTTCATCCGCAATAGTTATGTCCGCCCCTTTTAGTTCTCCATTACCGTGCAAAGACCAGAGAAAAACAAAAACAGAACAGAAACACCATGAAGAAACAGCACCAAGAAACCCCAAAGAAACTACATAACCATGTCAAAAGACAAGACAATTCTCGATTCTGCAATAGTAGAAACAAAATCATTAGTCTGCAATAGCACAATCAAGAAACCCCTCCCTAAGTTGTTGCCCTCTGTCAGCGCCTAAACGAGCAGGGGAGAAACGTCCGTCCGTCGTCGACAACGAGCAGGGGAGAAACCGTCAACAAACGTCCGTCAGTCGTCGCCAACGAATAGAGACGATTGAAACCACAGTGACTGAAATCGCAATGAAGCCTTACAGAGACGATTGAAGTCGTTTCGTATTCTTTGTATCGTCACAGACGACATGCGAGAGAGAGAAACCCTGATAATTTTATATTTGAGTTTATTATATTTTAAACTTTGCTAGCTTATTTGAATTTTATTCTGCATAAATTAATATTCATGTTCAATCTTGTTTATATTGGGAGGTGATTTCCAAACTTCATAGCTAGCTAAACTCATGTACAGACATCCCAATAAAATTAGAGCATTGCTATTGGACATGTGCATGGCTAGTATTTTTTAGAGGTAGCACACTATGATTGATTAGTTATATTTTTTAAAAATTATTATACTAAATTATATGAATCAAATATTTATTAATTACATATATAACACATAAGAAAAGAATACTAAGTACCAATAATATCTTGGAGCATTAATTTCTCATAAAACTACTATTCCCTAAGTCATATTGAGGAGTAAGAGTGATTATAATATATAATACTGATAGTCTGATAGCATTGTCCTAATAAGAAAAGCCCAAAGTCGATCCAACTCTACTGATTAAATTACGCTAAAAACTCTTTTATCAGGGCATTCCCACTGATAGCCCACTTCCGGTTGAAGCATGCCATAATATTATAATTTCCAAAAGATATAATTATATATGCATGACTGCATGACAGTCCGGCCAGCTTTATATATATTATACATTATATAAGAATTAATTAACTTCACATTTTAGAAAAGTATGTTTGGACCACAAGTCAAATGGAAGAATTAGAAGAAAAGAAGATGGTTTGGTGATTCACACGTTGCTTAAGCTAACGTTAAAATTACTGATCAATCAATATATATAATACTAATTAATTAAAAAGAAAAAGTGATAATTTTCATACATATGATATTGAAAAGAAATCAGCTAAAGCCTATATAGCTATAGCTTGAGATCATGGTGTGTAGCGGTACTAAAGGTGGGTACTTGCATCTTTACCTCAAATAATAAACTTGCATATTTTTTTCCCTTTTTGGGCCAACTAATATATGTATACTTATGGCATATATATATGTGTGTGCATATAAGTTGTTCATATCAATTGTTGAGCTTTTTCGAACCTTGAAATCCGAGCGTGCAAAAGTTTCTTCCTTTGCAACGTGTTGCTTTGCTTAAGCATCACTAGGATCATGTGCTTATCATGCATGACATGATTATACTCACTCACACATGCCTTTTATCTATAACGGTTTTTATAATTATTAACTGTTCATGTTTAACCTCTATATATCTACATATATGTGTGCTCTTTTTGCTGACCGAAGCAATAAGCATATATTATTTATATTAATTTGTAGCATATATAATCACATATCACATATGATTTGTCATGATGTCATTGACTAAAATTATTGCATAGTCTCTTAAAAACATAAATTCTTGGGTAGTAAAAGAGTACTAATATAGAGTACTAATATATATAGTTAGTTTATTCCAGTAACCAGAAGAAACGTAATTAATTAAGTTGGGAACTGAGAAAACATATTATATGAAAATAGCTAATTATTGGTACAGTTGGTGGGAGCATTAATAAATATGGCTAACTTCAATCCAAGTACCAAAGGCAAAGCCTTAATTGAAACAAAGTAGTCATTTAAGTCGAAATATGTTTTTCATATAACTCAGGATCCGATCAGCTTTATCAAGTAGAATTATTATCACAAAACCCAGGATTCTAACAACCAAATAATCATGCTACTCATCTACCTATCTACCTTTATAAATATAAATATAAATATAAATACCAGTTTAAATATAAAAACACACTATCTTACTCCCATATATTTATATACATACATTGCATAAACAAATAAATAGTACTTATTAGAGAAAGAGATACCATTTTGCGAAATTGATCTCTGGCTGTCTGTCCTTTACTTTAAGGTAAATGAACCTTCATAGAGAATGTCATTCTCAATGACATAAGTTATTGCCTAACCAAAAGAATTACAAACTATTAGTTCATTAGCCATTTTTTTCCAAAAAAAATAAAAAAAAGTTTTGGGGAAGTTAGAAAAGAAATAAAAATAACATTAGAGAAATAAGCGATACAAAAAAAGGTCCCTCTATTTTAGTTAAATTTCAATTTTTATCTTTTGTTTTGAGAAATTATAAACAAAGACCCTTTAAAATGGTAAAACATGGTCTTTGGATATAATTTTAGTCAAATTTTGTTTATTTTTTTTAATTGAGTTTAAATTAAGGTGTCGTTTGGTAACATTTTTACTTTTTAAATTTTTTAATCACAAAAATTTAAGTAAAATTTTGTTTTGGAAAAAATAAAAATGTGTTTTATAGCCACTTTTGTTTTTTAATTTTAAAAACAAAAAATAAAGTGCATGTATTCTGTAAATTTTATTTTCATTCGCTGATCTTATTTAAATTATGTCTGGGTCAGGGGGTCGAGTTCGTGTTTGGGGCTGGGACTTGGGTCCAGATTTGGGTTGACGATCGGGGTCTAGATAGGTTGGAGTTGGAATTCAAAATATTAATTAAGAAAAAAAAAAGTTGTTTGAAATTTTTTTGAAAGTAATTACAAAAAACTCTTATATTTAGTGATAGCGTACTTTTTAGTCACAACATAATTTTTTTGTGATTAAATATGACTTTTAGTCACAACAAAATATTACTTGTGATTAAAATATAGTATTTAGATACAAGTTATAACTAATTTAGTTTTAGTCACAACAAGTTTTATGACTAAAATTACATTTAGTCACAACAAATTATAATTTTTGTGACTAAAATATTTAGTCACGGATCTTTTAGTCATAATATAGTAATGATAATTTATAATTAGTCACAACATTTTTACTTTTAGTCACAAATTTTATTGGGACTAAAAGTAAAAAATTTTGTAGTGAATTTTTCTTTTATTTTCATAATTTTAATTTTCAATTAAAAAATTAAAAATTAAAAATATTTATAGAACATGTTTTTTGAATTAAAAGGTTAAAAAATTAATTCAAAAAAATGTTACTACTCTAAATTTTAAGTATTTTAAAAGAGATAACATTGTTAGTTTTTTTTTTTTACCAATACATGTTGAGACTGAGGGGACTATATTTTTTTACCATTTTAACTATTAGGAAGTCTTATTTATTTATTTTTTTAAAACAAAGAGTCTAATATAAAATTTAACAATACATGTGAGATCTTTTTTTGTATATCCTGAGAAATAACACAAACAAAAACTAAAGTAAGAATATTTAATTTGAAGACCAATAAATCACCTATATATAAAAAGTAATATATTGAAAATATATGCATTAATTATGTATTATATATCATGTATGACTTAAGATGAAGAAAGCTTGGAAAACAAAGATTTGAATAGGAATGAATTAAGATAGATTGTATAAATAGGAGCTAAATGTGATTCTTCAAAGTTAAAATTAATATGTACGTAGTTATTAGTTACTGTAGTTATTAACTTATTATTATAATAAGCGGCCTTAAAAGTTGTTATATTTATTGTTTTATCTTTCCCCACCTAATTAATTTCTTTCATATTTTCATAATAATATTTACAATTTTTTTTTTTTTTTGAAAGAACATAATATTTATGATTGAATATATAACATCTAACAAACCTGAGAATAGGTTATGTTATCATCCCACCGTCCATGGTTATCTCCCCACCCATCATATCAATATTTATGGAAGTTCAAAAAATAACTTCGATTCATTACTTTATAAATTAATTTGGATATCAAAATTTTAAATTTATACCCTTAAAAAAATTATACAAATGAATAATTATTATTAATTTATATGTACATACAGAATTTCAAAATTATAATTTATAAATCAACCAGAAAAGTACTATTGAAATATTCTAAATGCTTGGAAGGGATGCAGTGCACTAATGAAATATAGGGTAATTGAGAATTATGCAAATTACAAAATATATTGCCCTCCTCATAGTTAGTTAGGGCCAACTTAAGTTGTTTGGAGCCCTTCCACGAAAAATTAAAATTAATAAACGTTTTATTAAAAAATATATATTAATCAATACTTTATAAATTTAATTTTTTAAAAAAATACTTTATAAATTCTAAAATAGACAATTTTTTTAAAGTTCATGTGTATTTATCAATTTTTTTAAGCGCTAAGTGCATATTTACTTTTATAAATATTTATTATGTATGTATAAATTGTACAAAAAATATTTATTATTTTATATATATAAAGAGATAATAAAAAAATAATCTTTTAATATAAAAACCTTCTGTAATGATCCGAACTGCTATATGTTTAGGTCCGACCTAAATTAGTGAGGTAAGTGTATTTATATCATGTAAAAATCTATAAGAACAGTAGGGAGTTGTTAAGCTATAAAAGATTCCAAATCAAAAGATGTCATTTACCAATAAAATATGCTTCTTTTTTCACACCCTTTTGGACCCGTTGCACCTTTAAAAAAATTGAGATTGTTCTCTTTGAGAAGAGAATCAATTAATATTTAAATTATTTTACCAGAAAAAGATAAAATTATAGTAAATATAAACTGAAAAGAATATATGTGGACCACAAACAAACACAAATTTACATTGTATCAAATTAATACCCAACATTGTGTCAAAAAAATAAAATTAATACCCAACATATATAATGAAAAAAGTAAAGAACAAAAAACTAAACTAACCTAACAAAGCAAATTGTTATAAATGCTTATCTAAATGCCAAAAATCGTCTTTTGCATATACCATTATTTCAGTCGAATTTTCTTATATGATAATTTTCTTTATTGAAAACTAAAAATTATAAGCACAGACAATGATAAGAGAATAGTGAGACTAAAAAAGTATTTGGTTGGTGGGGTCATGGTTGTTCCAACACCAAATTAGAAAGAAAATTTCAATATAGTGAAAGTAGTCTTGAGCAATAGCTCTTCTTAGCTTTAATTAATAATGAAACTCCTTGTTATTAGAAAACTATGTAGCTCATCATCATAAATCTATTTCATAATCAATTAGAAAAATAAAGTTTTAGGTAATTAATTACGCCAATTAAAAAGTTTGCTACTTAAATTTTAATTATATAAAAGACTTGCATGTGGTGACATACATTAGTCTACCTCTCAAGTCTTTATCATGTCTTCCCATTAATTTTGGCTTTATATTGACTATAAATTGTAGTGTTTATATTATCTTACTATAAATAAATAGTTATCAGTTGACTGGTAATCTTATTCAAATAATTATGTATTTGGTTAGTTTGTATCTCACTTAATATAAAAAATAAAATTGCAAATTCGGTTTTTTTTTTTTTTATAGATTTCAATCAATTTAAATGTATGCAAAAAACATATATAGTGTCTTAAACAAAAAATAAAGATGAAAACTTAATTAATGTTTACTTTGAAACTTGGGTTCATTCAATTATAATTATTATTATTATTTATTTTTATATAAAATCATATCAAATGTATTCAATTAGTAAAATCAGTTTGGTAATCACTATAATATAAACTGCACAATTTACTTACAGATGATTAATGTAAAATAAATATATACGTTTATTTTTTTTTAAGAGTGTTACCGTCAACTTTTTATTATAATTTTTTAGTTAATTTTCATGTTCGAAAATACATATTGGAATTTTTTTTTTTATGGCGGTATTCATTATACTTACAACATCATTTATGTAAATTTTTTGAAAAAAAAATTAAATAATTTACCGTGTCAAAAATATATTTAAAATTTTTTAAATATACTTCATAAATTAGAATATCAAAAATTTTAAATCGGTATTGTAACTATTTAAAAAATTTTAAAAATTTACAAAAATAATACTATTATTATAATGAATACGGTTATAAAAAAAATAAAAAAATATTTCACATATGATTTAATATAGAATAGTTGACTTAAAATTGTAATAAGAAGTTATAATTATCAGTCCATCAAAACTTATGAGGTTTATTCAATTAATTAAAACTAATTAATTGGCTTTCATGAAGTCAGATTTAATAATACAATATTTACTATAGTTGCCATTACAGTATCTCTCTCTTTTCTCTAAAATAGTCATACGTATTATATATAAAGTCCTCCTCTTCAGTCGTTACCTGCTCATGACTATGTCCATCACCAAACCAATCTCTCCTCCTTTCTCGTGAGGCCCAGTTCATCACCATCATCGACCTCTGTTTTCTCTCTCTGCCGCCTCCAAAGCTTTTATCCTATCTGGGATTTTTTTTATTTATATTTATTATTTTTATATACATGATAACCGCCATTAATGGGCAATCTATGTGCTTGCCTCGCACCCAAATCAGTGAAGAAAAAACCCACGAAGCGCCTCCAAAACCCGCCGCCGCATGCCAATTCGAGCAACCGATGGGCCCGGATCCGATCCTCCCGGAAGGAGAAGCTCGACGACGGTTTGCTTCGTGAACAAGCTCTCGCCGCCGCGATCCTCTTTCAGCAGCACCACAGCCAAAATGGGTCTCTACCTTTTGACCGTTCCTCTTCGCTTCGGTACCCGAATTCTAACTCCAAGAAAAGCAGTAACACCTTGCCCAGAAGTTCAAGCTCCCGAGCTCGGTCCCTCACTGACCCTCTGCTGCAGCCGCAACAGCTTGTTAACCAGGTTCGAGTTTATGGGCTTTTGTTTACTTCTATTTTTGTTTGTTTGAAAATGGTTATGGAAGTAAAACATCAAATTTGTACTTGGGTTGGGTATATCTCAAATATTAGCTTTTGAGTCCCTTCTTATATGTTTGTTATGACTTTGATAGTATACACAATTGTTTTGCTTGGCTTTTAGTTTGGTGAGAGATGTTTACATATTCAGATATTGAAACTTGATCCCTTTTTATTAAAAGGAAAGGAAATAATTAATGATTTAAAGTTTCATAATGTGGCGCTTTAGAGTTTCTTTCCACATTTTTTTTTTTTGGTCTTATTGACTTTGTCGGTTTGTGCTCATGAATTCTAGATTCTTGATGTGGTAACTTTGTGCCATATTCTCATTGATTCATTGATAAATAATGATTTCAAAGTTTGATTTTTGATGGCATCTGTGTCTTCTAAACACGACTACAAACCGTGGTTATGGACACAGAGTGACACACATATAATAGTACATGTAGCTCTGTTTGGCTGTGTATTTTATCCTTTTTTTTTATAAGCTATTAGAACAATGTAGATTGGATACGAGGGTGATTATCAAATCTAGAAGTCTGTTCTATCTTTATTAATTACATTTACGGACTGCACCCTCTTTATTTAAGGTGGCCATATAGAATAAATGTTTAGTCGTTGGTAAGCTCTTTCAAAATTGAAGAGTTGGTGGGCTCCAATCATTTATGAAATTATGTTATTTTTCCTTGCCAGGCCCCAATACCCACCTCAAACTTTAAGAGAACAAAAAGTCATTCTTGAAGTAGTATAGCTTCATTATTTTTATGTCTGCTCTTGATGGGTGCAAGAATGCAGTTTAGGCGCATTTGTAGATTTATTAAGTATAGATACATAAATATAATATGTAAGTAGTTTGGTTTAAATGATGTGAAAGTTAACCCAAATTGGTAAACATATATCCCTGAAGTGGAAGACTAGATGTATAACAATTCTGTATGAGTAGAGATTCATGGTCCTGATTTGGTTCATGATACTTTGGCAAACAGAAATAGGTGGATGTCTCTGCACAAAATTTGTCACATTTTTGGACTATCAATAAATATGTACAGTGATTGATTTGATTCAATCTTATTACATTTGGACCTTTTTACCAGATGCAGATACATACAATTTACAGCATATGAATGCTGCTGAGATTCACTTCTATTAGATGTTCAAAATTATCTGTAGAGGATAAAACTACAAGTTAAAAATTTGTATTCTTTTTCTTTTTTCTCAGGCTTTATTTCATGTATTATTTCATCTAGATGTTAGTTTCGTAATATTGTTTATTCTTTCATAGTTCAATGTGGCTGATACCTTTATTAAATGCTAGTACATGTTATTGGCTCAAGCATCTTTCCTTCAAAATCATCTCTGCCTATTCATTGGCTTCCTAGAATCCTGACGATCCTCTTTTGTGGTATCAGGATGTAAAGCATGATGATCTAGAAACCAGCCATTTTGTCCTTGTTCATGGAGGTGGCTTTGGTGCTTGGTGTTGGTATAAAACTATTGCTCTCTTAGAAGAATGCAGTTTTAAAGTCACTGCCATAGACTTGACTGGCTCTGGAATTCATTCATCTGATGCAAATAGCATTACAAACCTTTCACAATATGTGAAGCCACTTACTGATTTTCTTGAAAAACTTGCTGAGGGAGAGAAGGTATTTCCTAGACATTTGATTTGTCTAATCTACTCACATGTCGTCTTTGGTTAAAAAAATGCTTTACTACTAGATACTTTATGTGATTGCACATATTGTATATTTCTGGCCTTTTTATAATGACAGTGGTTTCTAGCTGGGTCTAGCTAGATGTATATTGATGTAGAAATTTGTTTGGACAAATTGTGCAGGTGATCTTGGTGGGACATGATTTTGGTGGTGCGTGCATTGCATATGCTATGGAGCTATTTCCTCTTAAAATTTCGAAGGCTGTTTTTCTTGCGGCAGCAATGTTGAAAAATGGACAAAGTACTCTAGATATGTTCTCCCAACAGGTTACACTCTTTATATCTTATCGTTTGTGCTTATTCGACATTAATTTTTTATGTTTGATCTGCCCGGATACTCATTGTACTTGGGCTACTCACCCCTTCCTACCCCCCTTTCCAAACCCACACATTCCTGATACTAAGACTACTTTCTTTCATATCCATGTTTCTTTGCTTGGTTTGGAGTATCCATGGAGTTTCTGAGTAAAATCGTTTCTCTGTTCAAATGAACATAGATGTAGATTGTAGAACATGGCAATCCAATTTGGAGTGACCCACTTGTGAATTTGTAATTTCTATAAAGAAAGTGTGCAGTGCATGTAAATATGGTTTATGACTAAAGCTTAAGACACTGCAGGCTGCCACTGGTTCAGATGATCTAATGCGCCAGGCCCAGGTATTTTTGTATGCAAATGGAAATGATCACCCTCCAACTGCTATTGATCTAGATAAGTCACTGCTGAAGGATTTGCTATTTAACCAAAGTCCTTCCAAGGTATGACTGTTTATCTTTTTTCTTACCACATTGAAGAGATTTAAGTAATAAATTATGAGAATGCATTGTATCAGCACTTTAATATCTTTCCTAAATACAAACACTCTTTACATTTTATTACTTTTTCTGACTTCACTTTTGCTTCTCCCGATCAAGGATGTCGCATTGGCATCCGTTTCAATGAGGCCAATTCCATTTGCACCAGCCTTGGAGAAGCTCTCTCTTTCTGACAAGAAATACGGGACAGTGAGGCGGTTTTACATAGAAACTCCAGAAGACAATGCCATATCCATAACACACCAGCAGAGCATGATAAATGCAGACCCTCCAGAACGAGTCTTCCGCCTGAAAGGCGCCGATCACTCACCATTTTTCTCAAAGCCCCAAGCTCTTCACAAGATCCTGATAGAGATCTCAAAGTTAAGTTTAACAGCTTAAAAAAGACGACAGGCCAATCCGGTTAGATGGTTAGAGCTCCGCTGAAATTCATTAATAGCAGCACTGCAGGAATCATTTACTGGTGCTTTGCAAGTTCCAAACAAGATGGACCACAAGTTAAAAACTTATAAATGTGCATAGGAATCGAAATTGCCAATGTAGTGCTTCTATATAACATGTTCCGGATTATGTTCTTCCCATTTTTATTGACAAGGGGTTTTTTATTCTTCACCCTTGATTCACAATTTTTTTTTTTTTTTGCCCTGAAATCAAGATCTTTCCAATAATAGCAACTTAATCAAGGTGTTCCCTGTTTTTTCTATCCAGCAATGAACACCATTCTTGAAGCAAAATGATGATAAGGAAAACCCACTAAAAAAAGCGTGCAACAGCAGAGTTATATAGGCAGAAACTTTACGTGTGTATGTGTTAACATATGAAAGAAAAAGCTGCCAAAAATCCTGTGTTTGGTTGAGAAAGTTTGGTTGCTTTTACATTTGGGTCTCTCTCTGTCTGTACAAATACATTTCAGTGTGTTGTTATACTCATCTCTCTACTTTTCATTGCCACAGAGTTCAGCAACAATCTTATCTCAACGCCCAAGCAAACCCTGTCTTAAGATTTCTCAATTGCATCGTCTTGTTGCTTTCTTAACCAGATATTTGGGACTTTTGGAACTTTTTTTTTTCCGCAAAGTGGGACTTTTGGAACTTAAAACCAAATATTTTACTGTCTTTTTCTCAAGAAATTTTGTTAGTTTCCCTAGGCTGGTTGGGAGAAAAAAGAAAATGTAGGTAAATTTGTTAAAAAAAAAAGTAAATGAAATATTTATTAATAGGTAAATGGGATAGTTCATTAAGAAAAGATAATGTTGATAGAGCAAAACCAATCAACAATAACATACCAAGTTGAAACAATAAAAACGAAGAAAAGTCTAATAAAGTAGAAGCTATTTTGTGTAAAAAAAAATTAGAAGCTATCAAGCAACCAACGAGTGCAAAAAGATTAGGTTTCTATTCTAAATGAGAATATGATAGATTTAATTTTCCAATGACTATCAACCATTTTTTAATAATACTCAGTATTCAAAAAATATAAATAAAATAGCTTGTTTGGAACGCCGTATTAATTTTTATGGACACCTAAATATATAATATTTTAGTATAATTCAAAATTTAACATAGTATTATATAAAAATATGATGTATAATCCAATTTAATATAATACAATATAATACAATACGACCTAATACGACGTTCCAAACGAGTCCAAAGAGATTTATATTTCCCAAAAGAGAAGCGCATGAAGCGGTATCTCTCTCTCACTCTCTCTCAT
The DNA here is from genome assembly GCF_029168945.1 of Cannabis sativa. Taxonomy (NCBI): domain Eukaryota; kingdom Viridiplantae; phylum Streptophyta; class Magnoliopsida; order Rosales; family Cannabaceae; genus Cannabis; species Cannabis sativa. The sequence continues at coordinate 44,386,423 of NC_083608.1, read as the reverse complement.
GGCGAAAAAGAAGAATTAGGCAGGAAGCATGTTATCCAATTAGAAACGAAAGAGGTCTATCCTAGTATGACAGCGGATCTCAGTGACCTAGAATCTGAAAGTTTAGTTGATGATCAATTGGTGTTTGTCGATGCTCACGACAATGATATTTCGCTGAATCTAGAGGAAATTGGTTCGTCACTGAAAGGAACTCGCACTCGCTTGGCAGAGGGAAACTCTTGGGCGATGGAATATGAGGAAGCAGGGACATCATTTCTTGAACAATCACAACAGAATTGGTGAAGCTACAAACTAAATCCATCTATGTAGGTACCAGTTTGCACTTCCATGCTTGTTTAAAGAAGAGAAGAGAGGAGAATCGTATTGCGACTTTCACTTTTGAGCAGGTTAAAGTTATTGATGACTACAAATCGGTGGTTGATCATTTTTTGACACATTTTCGTAGCTTCATGGGGAGTAAAAGTACAATCACAATGTAGTTCCAAAGCCAGTACATGAATGAGGGGAAGACTTCGATGATTAAATCGTACACTATGAAAGAGGTCAAGAATGTGTTGTTTAGCATTCCTTCTATGAAAAAGTCCGGGACCATATGGGTTTGGGTCTCGATTTTGCAAAGAAATGTGAAAGGAAATTAAACTAGATTTGTCTACTGCAATCATGAACTAATTTACAACTGGTAAAATTCTTGAACCTCTTAACAAAGCTTTACTAATGCTCATTGTTGCCCAGGATTTTGCCCAAAATACGTGGACCTGGATGAAGATGACACGTGTGAGCTGTAAGGACCAGCACTTATGGAAATTAACTAAGTCTTAGACGAAAAAAGAGTGCATCAGGGAGGGTATCTCCCGGAGGAGGCATAAACAGTATCATCATTCTCCGGGAGGCCAAAAAAAATGCTAAGGCTGCTCCGGGAGGTACAGAGATCTATTGAACAGTCACCTCGCATTTAATGTCGCATGGGGGAAGACGTATTGAAATCTCCATAAATGACATGACAGATGGCGTAATCCCCCTTTTTCGGCTATTACACTATAATCAATAAGGCTAGTAACGGCTATTTTGTGAGGAATCACATCAATCAAGAGGGAATAAAAGATTATATCCACCTAACTCCTAAGATACCTACGGTATAGGTCATGTATTTCTTATTTTGTATCTGTTGGGACTATGTGCCCCTATAAAGCTAACACTGAAAGACAAGTGATCAATTCCTAGGGATCACCCCAGAAAAGTACTATAAATACCCCATAAACAGACTGATAAAGGGTCGAGAATTTTTGGGTTCAAAGGAATCAAAGACAGAAAATAGGAGAGAAATCCACCAAGAACATTCTCTGTAATAAATACTCTCATTAATAAAAAAGACTCATGGACTAAGGCTCATTAACGCCCCAACCACGTAAAAATCTCATTCATTAAACTTCCTACAGCTTTTCTTTATATTATTTAACTGGTTGCTGAAAACCTCGGTCAACACTCATACCTAAAGTTTCCCCTTCCTTTACGATTGTTGATTACTGACCTATAGCATGTCATAATACATTGTACAAGTGCATTTCTAAACTAATTTTTAAGAGACTGGCTGAGGTCCTCCCCTCGGTGATACATAGAAATCAAGGTGCATTTCTCAAGAATAGATCATTGGCTCAAAATATTTTGATACTTTAAGACTTATTAAAAGGTTATCAAACGAAGAACATTTCTCTTAGCTGTCTCTTAAATGTGGTTTTGGGCAAGGCATATGATACAATTGACTGGAAATTTCTAGAAAAATTATTGAAGGTGTTAGGCTATTTTTAGCCTAAGTTTTGGATCACATTTTATAGTTATTTTTCTTCTTTATTATTGTTTTTGGAATAGAATTACGCTTGTTTTCTTTGGTTTCAGGTTTCAACACTTGGAATGTATAAATTGGACAAATTTCAGAAAACAGTGATCTATAAAATAGAGAAAATTTTGAAAGAGAATAAAGCTGAAACTTCAAGCCTAAATTCGACTATGTTCTGATCATATTTTGGAAAAAGTCAAAACATAAAAGTTTTAGATCTCTTTTTTATCTTTCCAACGCATCTTGAATCAGCTCATTTGGAGTTCAGATGAGAAAGTTATGCTCATTTTACTAAAACAGATCGAAGCAGAAAATTCCATCTCGCCGCGGCGAGATTTCCATGGCCGCGGCTAGAAAGTCTGGGCAGAAACGTGGTTTTTTGATGCACTTTTGGCCGCGGCGAGACCACTTTTGGCCGCGGCGAGCGTCCGTACGGTCAGGGGTATTTTTGTCCGACGAACCCTAAAAATTAGATATAAATAGAAAACTGCGATTGGAAGTCAAGGGGAGCGATTTAGAACCCTAAAACACAGCTGAGAGCGGCAGGAAGAGCATAGAGATTCAAGTGAAGATCCAGAATTCATCCACCAACAGTTCTTTTCTTTATTCCTCTTTAATTTATTTATGTTGAATATTGTCATAGGAATGGTTATGGATTTATTTCTGAACTAAATTTCCCATTTAGGGAGGATGATGATTGTTGTTTAATGTTTTGCCTAGTTAATGTTTAATTACCATTCCTCAATTCTTGTGTGTGAAATTATCTTAATTTGTTCTTAATTTCATGTTTAAGATTGATCACCTTGTGCATGCTCTATGATCTCAATTCAAAATCTGAAAAGTGAGAATTGAGAATGCTAAAATTAAGATAATCAATGTTCTATGTGAAACGAAAGTATTTGCATGACTTATGTGACGAGTAGATTATTGCTTAATGCTGATTTCATGTTAGTTTAATTAAGGAATTAATTAGATAACATGTGATTTAGAATCTAGAAGATCTGAAAGGAGCTAGGTTATTTCATAATCTGTCATTCACTCCAAGAATAGGATAGTAATTAAGCATTAACGATTTGGGTAAACAACAACAGGATTCTCCTCCCTATTGTCTCATCTTGCTCAACTTTAAATTGTGTTATTAAGTTTTCTGAATTTCTTTCATATTTTACTGTTTTTAAATCATAATTGTTTTCGATTTACCGAATAGAATCATAAGTATAATTTAGTGGTATTTAATCCAATTCCCTGTGGGATCGACCTCACCTGTGTGAGATTTACTACTTGATTGCGTATACTTGCGTAGTGTTTAAAATTATAGCAACAGAAGGCCTTCAAATTCCCATCTTTATTCATTTAGTGGATCATGACTTGTGTAAGAGAGACTTCTTATTCACTGGTTATGAATGGAAGAATACAGAAAAGTTTTAAAAGTGCCAAAGGATTGTGGCAGGGTGATCCCATGTCACCCTTATTATTTGTGTTAGTAATGGAGTACCTAACTTAGTTACTAACTCCCCAGTCCAAGTCTAAGGAATTCATGTTTCATCCTTTATGCAAGGAGCTTAAACTGGTGAAACTTTATTTTGCAGATGATCTTTTAATTTTTTGTGAAGAAAAGGTGGAATTAGCTCAATGTATTTCTAAGACATTTAAGGTTTTCTATAATTGATCGGGCTTGAAGGAAAGTATAGCTAAATCGAATATATATTTGGCTGGAGTGGATGATAGTGAGAAAAGGAATCATAGAGTTAATACAGTTTGGAGAAGAGGCTTTTCCTCTAAAGTATTTAGGTGTCACCATGAGACTAACTAAATGGAAGTTTGCTGACTGTGAGATTATAACTAATAAATCAGGCATAAATTAGTTACTTTGGCTAGCAGACATCTCACTTATGCAAGTAGAATCCAACTTATAAACTCTGTTTTGGTTGGCATCAGGTGCTATTGGATGAGCATTTTTATGCTCCCTTAGAGTGTGATCGAAGAGGTGGATATGCTTTGCAGAAACTTCCTTTGGGGAGAATGAGGTAACACTATCAGGTGCCACTGATCTTCATGGGATTTGGTTTGTAAACTAAAATTTTTTGGGGGTTTAGGGTTTTAGAATGGAACAAAATGGAACAAAATTGCGATGGCTAAGTATTCGTGGGCACTAACTATGAAATAGGAAAATCATTGAATTAAATGGATCAATATCATTTACTTAAAGAATATTGATGTATGGACTCATGAGCTTAAGCTAGATGCTAGCTGGTATTGGAGGAAGCTCATGAAACTAAAAACGTGTTTCACTAAGGAAGATATCGTCAAGGGGAACTCTGGAAATTCAAAATAAGCTCTTTGTATGAGTGTTTTCTGGCAGATTCTCTAAGAATCACATTTGACCAAGTTGTGTAGTGTCGCGTAGCTGCTCCCAAACATAGACTTATTCTTTGGCAAGCAATCCAATCACATCTTCTTACTATAGACATATTTGCTAGTAGAAATATTATTATTGACAATGAGAACTGCCTTGTTTGTGAGTACACAAGAAAGTCATGGTCACTTATTCTTTGAGTGTGCTATATTTATGGTGATTACAAGAGTAGAATAGTGGTTGGGATCAAATTCTTGGCCGAGAGACTTTGAAAGTTGGGTTCAATGGGCGGAACAACAACAGAATAGATGCTTAGCAGTAAAACTGAAAAGTGCAGCTTTGGTTGGAGTGGTTTATATGGCTGAATAGGAACTTAAGTATACTTGAAAGAAAATGTTTATCAATTTAATATCCTTGGTTAGCAATATTTTTTATTTAATAATTTTAATTAAAATAAAATAAGTAGAACTCGATATCGTTACAATAGGTGTTAGAATTTGGAATAAGAAGAATGAGGTCCATCTCAAAAACAATTAGTAATGGGAGGAATGATTCATTCATTTTATACATGACAATTTATTTTCACACATTAACAATGTGAGAATGTGAGATTAACTCTAATAATAGGTAAGTAAGAAATTAATATAATGTAGTATTGCCCTTAAATTTATGTGTATATATATAATGCATCGTTTGGTAGTAGGGAACTTTTCTAACTTATCAATCATGTAAAATTATTATTTTGTTCTCTATTAAAACTCCAATAATAATAAAAGTCGTATGTCATTTCATTTTTCCTTACCAAACACCCAAAGAAAGAAAGAAAAAAATCATTTTATTTTCTTGTTCTCAAAGCCTTATCTGTTTACACCAAACTTGTTTGTTGATGAATGTATTGGGAGTGAGTATAGAGAATAGAGTAGGCGTGCAACCACCAAAGCATTACAACTCAAACCCACGTGAATCCAATAACTCCATTGTCTCTGACAGCCAAACTTGAGTCCGACTCTTTAGCCTAGCTAACTTCTAAACCCAATCCAATATACTACTAATAATGCCAGCTCAAACTTCACCATATTAATGCCACTAAAGCCTAAACACAAATCTCTCTCTCTCTTTCTCTCCATCACATAATTAATATATTTACTCTTTTTATATATTTTCCTTACCAATTTTTTATTATAATTAATTGTCTACGTATGAGTCGTACCATACATATTATTTGCATTAAAATATATTTGAATCTTCACATAAAAGCTTTGTTTGGATGTACAAGTAGTATCTACTTCCCAACAATCTCTGCTGTTTTTCTTCAAGCTTCAAACTTGGTCCCAAGAGGAGGAGCAGAGCCAGAAGAAGAAGAAGGTCAGTAATGCTTGAACAAAATCTCTGTTACATTACACAATTCTCCTTTTTATGTTTCGAATATCTGTTACTAGTTGAATCAGTTGTGTTTTTCCACTTGTTTTGTTTTGATTGTAATGTGTAATTATTTTTGTAATGTTCTTATTTACTAATAATATGAGGGTGGCAGGGTTAAGAATGGGCCGGGGAGTCAGTGCTGGTGGAGGACAAAGCTCTTTGGGCTATCTATTTGGAAGTGGAGAGCCTGCTAAAAAAGCCCAAACCTCTCAAAACCCAGGCCCAGTTACAGTCGCAAACAATGCATCTCCTCAAAAACCTGTGGTTGTTGCTTCAAAGCCTAAGATAATTGACAAAGAAATCCCAGCAGGAATTCATGGCAACACTACCAACAATTATTTCAGGGCTGATGGCCAGAACTGTGGAAATTTTATAACAGTAAATTTTCCCTCTCACAATCTCTTTGTTTTACTTGATAAAACAGTACATATAATCATTTTCAGAAGTTTTTATATATTAGCTTGAAATTGATTAAAGGTTTGGGTTTGAATTTTGTGATTTTTATTGTATTTTATGGTTATTTATGAAAAAGTGCATGATATATATTTGAGTGATATAAGGATTTCATAATATTTTTACAAATGATAATTAATTATTTTACGAATTTATATTCTGTAAAAACAAACCGTCCATAATTTTTTTTGTAAAAATATTTAAGAAATAAATCTCCTTACTATATAATGACAATATGACAACAATAGTTTTTTTTTTTTTTTTTGATAACAATATGACAAGTGACAACAATAGTTGGTATAGGTTGAATGGGCTTGTTTAACGTATATATATGATGTCCTTTTTTTTTTGACAAAATATATTTATGGTGTCCTTTTGCATTGGATTGCTGTGATGAGTTGTGTTTTTGTTTTTTGTTTTCAATATTGATATTGTTATAATGTTTTTGGTGTAGGATCGGCCATCTACCAAGGTTCATGCTGCTCCAGGAGGTGGATCATCTTTGGGTTACCTCTTTGGTGGGGTTGGGAACTAAGTTCATCTCCTTCCAATTAACCCATCAATAATATGTTATTGGCAATATATTTTAGAAACCATTTCTAAAAAGTAAAAAGATCTTACATGTTTTGATCAGTGATCTTTGTTTCTACCATGGCCTTCTTGTGGATTGAAAATTTCATAGATACTATAAAATATTGGATGAATTTGTACATCTAAGTTGTGGGATTACTAATGTCTGTTTTGCCTTTTCTTCTTGCTCGTAATTTTTTATATTCATTTGAAGGATTATTTTTATAAGTATATAAAAATGGCAAAAATTTTAGGTTTTATTTTTTATTTATTTATTACATTTGTAATGATTTTTTTTTTTTACAAAATACGACGTGTTGTTTTTCTGTTGTTTTTAAAAAATCGTTGTTTTGACGTCGCTCACCGAAAAAATAATGCAATTCTTTTTTTACAACAAACGAAGTATTGTTTTTTTATTGTTTTAAAACAATATTATTTTGACATTGCTGATACGGGAAAATAACAATTTTCTCAATAAAAAAAGTGAAAATTTGCAAGAAAAAATCTATATAAAAAAAGTAAATATAAAAAAGGTCCGTAAAAATGTAACTAAAAATATATCCATAAAAATATTAAAAAATATATATTTTTAAGTGTATTGTGTAAATTCCCCTCTATATACATAAACCGATTCAATTTTATTTAGTTTACTTTTACCAAGTTCTATACAATATTTTGAAATTTTAGTTTAGTTTTTTTTTTTTTTATTTTAAGTAATATTTTATATTATAAATTTATTTTCATTTAATAGAGATACATACTATAGGTGATAGAATTATAGTGATACTAAAATGAAAGCTCAAACTAACCCTAGAGTAATTTTCCATCAAGATCTTGAAACTAAAGCTACCTGATTTTAGTATTCATGAAAAATGTAGCATAGCTTCTTTAGTCAGTGAAGTAAAATTATTTGGTTGAGAAAAGGAGATGAAAATAATTCCTATTTTCATGCTTGTCTTAAGAAAAGGAAATAGAAAAACAGAATAGCTACCTTTGTGAATGAAGAAGGAAGATTGGTGGATAATTTTTGGAGGTGGTGGATCATAATTTGAATAATTTTAAGAGGTTTATGGGCAGCTCGGGCTCTGCTCATGTCAACATTAATTTAAATGCTGTAACGCTTTATTAGTTTAGACACGCTACTATAATTTCTTAATTACTATACTGATCTTTACTAATTAAAGGATTTTAAATAAAATTGTGTTTAATCAAAATTTTATAATAATTAAATATTTTCATAAATAAATACTGTCAATGTAAATAAATTACAAAATTTAAAATCCCGAAATCTATTTTTTTTAATGGACATATTAAATAGGTCGCCTAGCAACTACAAATATGAGCCCATATTGTTCCGAAGATCAGAATACTCCAGATATAACCATCCAGATATATACAATTTTCACTGAGCTCTAATACTCACAGCAGTTCAGTCCTGGCCTTTACATACACATGAAGGAATATATGTGAGTTGATAGACTCAGTGGAAAAGCATAAAACATAAACATATAACCGACCTGTAACTAGGCGCTTATACACCTACTCACAAGTCTAAAACTGGGTCACGAATGTTCTTGACAAAAGCCCATCATAAATCTATCGGTATCTCAGTGCAACTCTATGTACATTTCACCAATACCCTGATATGCTAATTTGACGGATTTATAATTGGGGTTCTTTCATAAATGTACAACAAAAATAACATAATTACAAAAATGTGCAAAAAATATTATTTTAAAAACTTATACATTTTTAAAACTTATTACATGAAACCATTTTAATCATTAAATAATATAGACCATTAATGATAAAACTAATTAACATAAATAGATTAACGTAATTAATGTTTGTAATATTTTATCCTTATGTTTATTATATTAATATTTTAAAAATTATTACTAATAAAATATGTTTATTAAAACTCAAAATAAATATTTTCATAAAATTAATTAAATAAATAATAAACATTTTTATAAAAATAAACAAGTTAAATATTTTTTATTAAAAAATAAATATTTATTATCTATTTTAGTATGAATTATTATAATTTAATAAGATTTTTTTTAATAAAATACAATATCAAAATTATAAATATTAATGTATATAAATATAAATCAATGCTTAAAATTATTAAAAATAAACATGACACAAGTGATATAATAAACATATGTGAATAATATTATTTTGTTTATTAAATTAGTATGTTGAATAAATAGAAAACAAAATAAACATATATATAAAGTATTTTATATTATTAGTATGTTTATTATAATTGTAAACAGACATAGCCAATTTATATTATACTAAAATAAATATATTTTATTTCTATTGTTTCTATATATTGATTATTTTCTAATTAGTTAGTGAAACGAATTTTCTACTGAAATACAATTTTTACATTAAAAAATAAATAAACAAACATAATTTTATAAACTCCAAATATTATTTAATTAGAAAAAATAAAAATGACACAATAAACAAAGAAAAAGATAAACAATTTTATATATACTATTTATTTTCTAAAAAATTATTAAAAAATAAACATGACACACATAGAGTAATATAATAAATCTATGAATATTATTATTTTGTTTATTAAATTAGTATGTTTAATTAATAAAAAATAAAATAAACACATATATACATATATGGATACATTTATGTTCGATTATGTATTTATGTTAAGTACATTTATGTTTAAATTTAACAAGAATTATGGAATCTAAAAAAAATATAAAATAATCAATAATTATAACTATATATATTGTAAAAAAAATTACGCAATTTTTTTTTTTTAATTGTAAATAAAAATGTATGAGAAAATAATAATAAGTTTGTTTGCACATATTTTGTAATTTATTAAAATAATGTATACAAAGTTGTAAAATAGTAACCAATCTAAAATAAACGATTAGATTAGATTTAAGTTATTGTACAAATTAGATTGGATCCAAAATATAAAACCGGCATTTAGTGCCAATCAAATGAATTATAAACAAAATAGTGCAAATTAGACTAGAAGAACACTTTAAATAATGAGCATTGCTATAGACATGTCGCCTTAGAATTGACTAGGGATACTTCTTAAGAATTATTACATTAAAGTATATAAAAACCTGATACTTAATTGGACCAATAGTAAAATTAACACATAGGAGTAGGGATGCACATGGGGCGGGAAATTAGCAGGGAGTGCTCTCCCCGTCCCCATCCCCGTTAAGGATTTTAATCCCCATCCCCGCCCCATCCCCGCTTATTCCCCATCGGGGATGGGGCGGGGAATCCCCTATTGTAAAATAAAATTTATTTTAAAAATTTAAATGTATAAAATTATTAAATTACATAAAAGATAAAATATTACATATTATTTACTATTCAATATAGTATTATTATACAAAGACAAAACTTCAAAAATTGTAAAAATGATATTAATATACTAAAAAAATACAAACGCATATATAAAATATAAAATATTAATAAAAAAATAATTAATAAATTAAACGGGTCCCCGTCGGGGCGGGGAGTCCCCGTCCCCGCCCCGTTTAACATTCGGGGATAAAATTTGATCCCGTCCCCGCCCCGTTCCCCATTTAGACGGGGAATCCCCGCGGGCCCATCCCCATGAGGAAAATATGCATCCCTATATAGGAGAGTAGTAGACACTATTTTAACATTTCTCTTAAATAATTTTTAATTTGAAAAAGTTAGAAAAAAGTTAAAATTAATTACTTATGTTTATTTTTTTTTCATCTAATGAAAATAATAAAATTAATTGATGAAGAATTATAGAGCGTAAGAGTCGTGTAGCAACCCGATAGCCACACTACAGACAATAGACTAAAATTGTTATTAGGGTTTTCTTTCTCCTTTCCTTTCCTCTCTCTCTCCACCACTCCCTCTGCAGAGAGCCCCAGCAATGACGACTGTGGTTCCTACCTCCGAAGAAGATCTTAACCTCACCGTCGTCCGATTCACTTCCGAGCTCTCCTGGGCCGACGCCGGTCCTGAGGTTTTTCTTTTAATCTTTTCCCTTCCTCTTTAACCCATTACGATTCATGATTTCAGGCTTTTATGCCCATGCGTGCGCATTATTTATGTATATTGATTGTCAAGACTAACTTTTCTTATGTAAAATAGTCTGATTTGAAAGTTTGAATCATTCATTTATTTTCTTTATAAGTTGGTTCTGTTCTTATGTAATTGCAATTGGTCATACATTATTTAGATGAGTGGTTGAACATAGTGAGTGTGAACGAGTTAGGTCTTAGGTGTTCATTTCTTTTTTCCTTGTGGGAGCTTAATTTGTCTATTTTGAGGGGGAAAAAGACCCTTCTTGCTTTTGTTTCTGATACCTAATCGTATGCCCCAAAAAAACTAGGTTTTCTTTTAACATGAATAATTCTCTCCAATTGGGCTGTTTGTTGGTATAATTTGTTACCTGATTAGACTTTTCTGGCCCATGAGCAAGGTTGCCGAGCCCCAAGTGACTAGACTATGTCTTGAAGCACAAGAATGTGTGGCAATGGGCAGGTGGTTTGATTTGGTCTCACTGATGCTCACTTCAGCTGAAGTTATTGTTTCAAAAGTTTCTGAGAAAGGTAAACACCTCTTTTTTTTTTTTAAAAAAAAAAAATTTATTTGTCTTAATTGTTCTTTGCTAGAACTTAAATTGATAAAGAATCGCTGTACTGTGTGGTTAGAGTAAGCATGCATACTGATGCATACGTAATGTTTAATATGGGAAAAGTAGGAACCAGAATATTTAACCATGCATGATACCTCATTTAACTACTCAATTTGTTTTCCTAGTGTTCTTGTTTATAGTCATTGAAGTTGTTGTTTCTTATCTGCTCTAGATTTTGAGTGCATCTACACTGTTATTTGCAACATTGTTACGAAGGCACAAAGCGTAGATGAAGCTCATGAGATGGCAGAGCTTATTTCTACAAAGATTGCACAACAACCAAATGACAAGTCTGCCTTGCGTTTAAAGATGTACTACACAATATGTTTGTAATTTTAGCTTTTAAATCTTGGATTTCTATTTTCAGGTTTGTGCCTTTTTAACTTTAAGTATTTTTTTTACAGTTTGTTCAATCTGTACAATCTATTGGAGAACCCATTCAGCCAATACCATGTTTACATGAAGGCCCTTCTACTTGCAATTGGTGGAAAGGTCACTGAAAATGTTGTGCCGTCATTTAAAAAGATTGATAGTTTCTTAAAAGAATGGAATGTTGGGATTGTGGAAGAGAGGAATCTTTTTCTTGCCATCTCAAATGTTTTAAAGGAAAACAAAAGGTATGGTGAATTTGCATACATTTTGATGTCTATAAATTTATATTATATATAAATGATTTTTTTGGTAATTAGCTTTAAATACTTATCTAATGAGATTCTGTGCTTTTTCTAATTCAGCTCAGCCAAAGATACTTTTAAGTTCCTGACCAAGTACCTGGAAACATTTTCTGCTGAAGATTCACATACTCTGAGTGAAGCTAAGGAGCAAGCTGTTCAGACAATTGTTGAATTTGTGAAGGCACCAGACATGTTTCAGGTATCATGGTGTCCAATTAAATTTTCATTTGATGTGGAGCTATATTCTTAAACTTATTTATGATGTTGATTACTAAATTGATGGTGTTTTTAGAAAATTGATATACGTTATGTTATTGTAGTGTGATTTGCTAGACATGCCTGCTGTTGGACAATTGGAGAAGGATGCTAAATATGCCTTGGTATATCAGCTTCTGAAGATCTTTCTCACTCGGAGGTTGGATGCTTACTTGGAATTCCAAGCTGCAAATTCTACTTTGCTCAAAAGTTATGGTAATATAAAAGCTTAGTCTAGTATCAAGATTTTTTTCTTGACAAAAAATCAGTTTCTTGTTTTTTTTTTTTTTAAAAAAAATATACTTTTACAATTTTGTAGGTCTAGTCCACGAAGACTGTATAACTAAAATGAGGTTGATATCGTTGGCGGATCTTGGCTCTGATGAAAGTGGCCAAATACCATACAGTCTTATAAAAGACACCCTTCGAGTTAGTTTTCTTTGCCTATTTACTTTGGTATTGCATTTCATATCTTGGTGAATCATGTGCAAAGTTTTCTCGTTGCAGATTAATGATGACGAGGTGGAATTGTGGGTGGTCAAGGCAATAGCTGCTAAATTGATGGACTGTAAAATGGATCAGATGAATCAAGTAGTTATCGTGAGGTAGTTTCAGTTCTCTTGTAATATAATAGTTCTTTGGGCTCATAGACATGTATATTTGTGTTGGTAGAATTCCACTTATCATTTGAAATTTTATCGTAATTTTTAATTGACGAGGGCTGGTTACACCTCTTAATCCAAAACATGCATTTGGTTAGTTCTTTTGTTTTACCAGTGTCAATCAATTGTCCTTGTCCTGATTTTCGTTTGATGTGCAGTCGTTGCACTGATCGCATTTTTGGTCAAGATCAGTGGCAAACACTTAAAACAAAGCTAGCAACTTGGAGGGTAAGCTGCTTGCGCTAGATGAATTTTTGTTTACTTGTTATTTTCTTTTCATCCATCTTTTGTATGGTATAACTCAATTGGTTGAATCTTCATTTCCAGGGTAATGTGGCCAATGTTATCACCACTATTCAGGCCAACAAGCCTACCGAAGACGTTGCTCAGGCAACACAAGGGTTGATGATTCGTTGAGAGTTTTTTTCTTCCAATCTATATTTTCTTGTTGTTTTTAGACCACCATCGTTATCTAGATATAGGGTTGAGAGACTGATTGATAGCTGTGCTACAATTTATTGTCCTCATTTGTTTCATTCAGTTTGAACACATCAATATATTGGCAATTTTGACAGGCTTTCATTAATAGTCTTTTGATATTTGTTAGATCCTTCGAACTTGCCACTTGATTAATGGGTGAATTCTTGATTATTACATGGCAAGCGACACTACCTTCCCTTTAGCATATTGATAATTTTCAAGCTCATATAACGCCTAATTAATTTACAATATAGTTCCTTGGGCCCACTGTTTCATATCTGACAATCTTTCTCACCGCCACGGATTGGCATAGCACCTGCATTTTTCAACCTTTCATTTTAGATCATTGTAACGTATGGTAGTCTTGACTCTTGAAAGGGGAGTTTGAGCTATGTGTCGTCCATCTATGGAGAGTAAAATAATTGGGGCATGTTATTCTCACTTCAAAACACCAAGGGGCTGTTTTTGGTGGGAAAGTACTCAATTATTTGTAAAGTTGCAGTGAGATCACAAACCAAAGGCTATTTAATTATTGAAGTAAGTTTTGAGCAGTTCTTAGTTCACTAGTCAAGTTCTCTATGGATACATAGTTTATATGAATGAAAGCAAGAAAATCGTAATAAGTGTGGGAAATCTACTAGGTTTTTCTTATTCAGTAAGTTAGTTTACTCATTGTCGAGTAGCCCTATTTGGTGCTAGTCGGGCCCTATCTGAATGATAAGTAAAACAAAATCACTGGAGAGAGTGGTAATTGGTTACATGTTTGTGATTCTCAAATTGAGAAAAATTGTATTTCATTATAACCTTTCTTATTGTATCTAGTTAGTGTCATCAGATTTAAAATATTTTGAAAAATAAATTTAAATATATAGATCCAAGATTTAACCTAAACATCTAAAGCTTTTTTATTCGATTGAGAAATGTTAAAAGATATCAGTGGTGTCTAGCACTATTATAAGATATTATATTGTTATTAGTGTAACTAAATATCAAATCACACTTATTTTAATTTTAAAACTATAATGGAATATCACTAACATTTCTAATTGTGCCTATTAGGAAATGTTCTATTCAACTCACTATAAATATTGAGCATTTTTATTTTATTTGCAGCTTAAGGTGTTTAATACTATATTGATATGATATCTTATAATTAGTTAGCGGTTTTTTATATTATTTATTAAATTAAAATGTATAGAACTCGATATCAAAATGAACTAACATCGATATGTGTCACGTTTTGTATTTTAAGATGCTCTCCAAAACATTTATCATAAATATTAGGTAGAGTGGGCTACATGTATTTACACTAATGCTACTTTTATTAATAAAAAAAAAAAAGAAAAACTAATTTTAGAAATATAACTAAAAAGATTAACCAATATCAATAAGTTAATAAGATTATATTAGGATAGTGGGAAAATTGAAAAAAGTAAAGAAAAAAGAAAAAGAGAGATGTCTTCATATTCTCGTAGATATTAGTAGTCTAATTTTCTTTTGGTTGTTAAAAGAAGAAGAGAATATATTCACACTATTTTGAGTGTAAGACTAACGCACCTTATAACTGTATACCAACTTTTCTAATTTTTCGCACGAATGCATGATTCATGAAGGAGCAAGAGTAGCGTTGGATTTGGATATGTCATATTTCTCTTTGTATACAATTACAGTTACAATTACAATCCATTCAAAAATAATTATTTCCTTTTTATTTTATTTTCCCCTTTTCATCTTTTGTCCTAAAACAGTCTCGAATTTCTAAAGAAGCTCCAAAACATTCAAAGCTTTGACATTGGTGGCTTTGTAATATAAGTAGCTATTATCTGCAAAAAAAAAAATATATACGATATCACTGACGACGACACACTTTTATACCATGCAACCAACATGGACACTTAAATTACGAATAAGAGCAAACAATCTCTCATCACACAAGATAATTAGATATGGAGACAAATGATCTCTTTGATGAATAACGCGCATAGGAATTATAGGCCCATCTCATGTCCATCACAAATAATGCTATAGGAATTTGTAGTCAAGTCATTACCAAGTGAACCAACCAATCATAAAACTCCATTTTTTTTTAGAATTTCTTGGAGATAGGACCCGTTAATCCTATCATAAGCCGTACTCATATCAATTTTACGTGCCATGAAACCAATATTACCTCGACGCTTTCTCTTTAAATAATACATCACTTCATAAGAAACTATAATATTATGTGAGATGAGACGCTCAAAATATAAATACACTTTAAGCATCAAATACAACTGCATCCAACAACCTTTCATTTTGTTAGTAAGGACTTTAGTGAACACTTTCACTAATACATTACAAAGGGATATCAACCTCAAATCACCAAATAATGGTTGGATTTTTCTTTTTCGATATAAGAGCCACATTTGTCTTGTTCAACCCATCTTGCAAAATTCTTTCATTGAAGAATGTCTGCACTATAACCACCACATCACTTCCAACAACCACCCAATTCTTCTGAAAAAAAACATTGGGGTCATACTATCGGACCAAGAGATTTATCAGTACATTTGAAACAAAGCTTCCTTAGTCTCCTCCTCTAAAATTGACTTCATGAGTTCTAAATTATGGGCTGCCGTAATTGAGCTAGGAATATAATCTATCACCTCTTTCCAATTCATATGTGAGTGACTAAAAAGATCATGAAAATAATGAGTAATTAAAGTAGCTAACCCATTATCCTAGTCAACTCAATTCCCATTCGAATGCTGAAGCTTATGAATATGGTTCGAACGCTTACGAAACCTTGCAGTCTTAATTTGATCTCTAGAATTAAGCTATAGTTGTTTCGAGTGTTGCCTCCAAAAGATTATTTCCCATTTGATCAAAAATAGCAAACAACAAATTCTTTACTTTTTGAAACCGTTCAATATTCTGAGACAAATTCTTAGTTTTTTTTAATTTTTTTGTTTTAAGAAATATTAATTGTCGGCAAACTATGTCTTCTTTTAGCAATTTACAAGTTAAAATGTAACGATCAATATTTCATCCTATTCTATACATAATAAATTCATATAATTTGGAATTAAAAAGATGGAAATAACTACGTACGTACGTAGACGTGGTTAAGCAAGATCCAATCAAATCAAGAAAATATTTTTTTGTTATAGAGAACAATCTAAACAAGTGGTTAAGATGTTCAAACACTGTGAAGAAAAAACGTCTTAGGAAAATTAACCTTATTTATTACAAAAGAAAAATGGGGTAGAACATGCTGAATAAAACATGTCGTATCTTGGTGGCTTAAACTAATTCATAATAAAAAATGGACGACCAAGAAAGACCTTAAAAAAAACAAGAAAAAAAGTCAGACGAAACCTGAGAGGCCTAAAAAGACATGAGATCGATATTAGTCAGGTATTTGTTTGGACGTTAGTGGGGAAGGAAGACTCGTGGTGAGTGAGTACGTGCATCATAGGCATAGGTGATAGGTGGGGAAGTAAAGCAAACCCAATCTTTCTTTAACTCAACAAACACAAACACAAACAACCACTTCACCTGTGCTTTTGGGGGCTTCTCACTTCTATTTCCCGCCTTCACTACGGTTCCAGTTGCTTCTTTCTATATGGGCAAGAGGGATTTCAATTGGACCTCCAGCTCTATTGTCTCTGGCTCTCACAGAGCTCCTCTTCTTAACAAACATGTTGGTTTATTCTTCTTCTTCTAATACATGGTCTATGTTTTTCTTCTTTTGAAATGATTAACAAACTGTTCTACATGCCCAGAAAAGTATCATATTTAATCTTAATGTTCGTGTTGGGTTGTGGTTTTTAATATGGGGAAAAGATTATTGATTAATTGAAAACAAAGGATGTTTATTTTCTTTAATTTGTGTAGCCAAAGAGGAATGAAAATGAAGAGGGATCAGCTAATGGTCCAGCCACGGACCTTGAACATGGAGATGCGGTAGAGGTATTGTTAATCGTGTTTTATTTATAGATCTCTCTCTCTATACTTGTCTCCTTAATTTCAGTCTGTTTTTCAAGAATTGTTAATTTTGTTCTGGAAAATTCAGGCAGCAAATGTTGGATATCTTCGAATATTATCACTTGTAAGTGGGCACTTGTATAATTTCTTTTATTACTTTTTTTATTGTTATAGTAAAAGGTCATGATGATTAACTTTTTGTTTTTGTTTTTTTTACTCATTGAATAGGCAAAACCTGATGCTGGCAAGTTAACTATTGCTACTATTGCACTGCTGATTGCATCCACCACAAGTCTTTTGATTGTATGTTTCTTCAGCTATTGATTATTATGTGCTTATTCTATCTCTATTTCTTTCCCTGTTTTGAGGTGACTGGTGTTGAAATTTTCTTAATGTGCCAATGATAATTAGCAAAGTTTGGCTTACTTGGTTCAAATTTGAACTGGGGTTTTTCATGATAGATGCTTCAATTTATTGAGAAAAATCTTTCTATTGAAAACTTTCCTTCAGCATATATCATAGCTTGATTTTCATTTTCTTATCTATCTTGTATTGGAGATTCTGGAGAATCTATTAGACAAATAACATCTGAATCAATGTGTTTTTGGCTTCAGGACTCACCTCAAGATTACATTTTCTTTAACTGTTGTCAATTGAAATGTGAAATTTCAAGCTTTGATTTACTTTTTTTTTCTTGCAGCCAAAATATGGTGGAATGATAATTGACATTGTATCACAAGAAATAAGAACTCCTGAAGAGCAAACTGAAGCTTTGAACGCTGTTAAAAATACCATTTTAGAAATAATTATAATAGTTGCAGTTGGGTAAGTTATAATTTTGCATTTCACTGTCTTTTAATATGTTACCTACATAGATGATTCTACCAGTAAATATCTTTTAATAAGTTATAATAGTTGCAGTATTTTTCTCTTTCTCAATTTTTATGTCAGTGATTTGATTTTTAACTTGTCTATAGTGTTTCCTATTGTCCTTGTTTGAAGTTCTGTATGCACAGCACTTCGAGCATGGTTGTTTTCTTCTGCCAGTGAAAGGGTAGTTGCTCGTTTAAGAAAAAGCTTATTTAGTCACCTTATTGATCAGGTAACATATTTTAAAGACTAGCTCTATATATAATCAACTCCAGTGCTTATCATTTCACTTTGGTATTCAAGAATAATCTGGATAAGTTTCTCATGTTTGATGCCACAATATTCAACAGGAGATAGCGTTCTATGATGTAACTCGGACAGGGGAACTTCTTAGCAGGCTATCTGAAGACACACAGATCATAAAAAATGCTGCAACTACCAATCTTTCTGAGGCACTTCGTAATGTAACAACTGCAATTATTGGTGTTTTCTTCATGTTCTCGTCTTCTTGGAAGTTAACATGTAAGTTTATTTCATTTTGAGCTGACTTTTTCTCCCATAAAAAGACTCCTTTTGTTAGGGAGAAATCATACTCATTGCAATTGATTTTGTTTTCCTCCCCTTTAGTGTTGGCTTTGGTCGTTGTACCAATTATTTCTGTTGCTGTGAAGAAGTTTGGACGCTATCTTCGTGAACTTTCGCACACAACCCAGGCTGCAGCTGCAGTAGCTGCCTCAATTGCAGAGGTTTGTAGGGAAAATATTATTTATATACGTATGTATATGGAAATTTTGTCTGTTTTTTGATAACATTAGGCCTTTATATTTTGATCTATTATTTTTCACATCTGTTTCAAATTCTTTGAACACCTTTTAAATCACAACGAGATAGGGTTTGTTTTACTTGAATCCTTTAATCACTATAACTCTTTAACCAGACCAAATCTATCTTGTCTAAATAAAAAAAGAATGAAGTACTGTTTCCTAAAACTACATACAGAAGGTTTGATAATTAAGTTATGTAAATGATTATTCTAATTGATATTGGGAGGATTCCATTAACTTATGTTTTCTAAGTAATATTAATATTTAGGAATCATTTGGTGCTATTCGAACTGTTCGGTCCTTTGCTCAAGAGGACCATGCAATATCAAGTTACTCAGAAAAGGTTGATGAGACGCTAAACCTTGGGCTCAGACAAGCTGTGAGTTTTCTTGTTAATATTTTCTCACACACAAAATTTCTTAAAGTAATGTAGTAGTTTCTGATCTTGAAGTTACTCTTTTTGGCTTCAGAAAGTAGTTGGTCTATTTTTCGGAGGGCTAAATGCAGCGTCCATGTTCTCCGTTATTGTAGTGGTTATTTATGGAGCATACTTGACAATTACAGGCTCCCTAACTGCAGGAGCCCTTACATCTTTCATTCTTTATAGCCTTACAGGTACTTTCCTAATGTTTACTGCCACCACTTTCTACCTCAGATTGTCAAACATATAAGAATGTCTAACTAAAGATTTTCATACTCAACTCGTGCTTATCAATTATCATATTTTGTTTTGCTGCTTTTCTTAATTGAACCATCCAAAACACTAGCGTATTTGGTTGCTTGTTATGTCTCATGAAATCTCTTTCAACAGTTGGTGGATCGGTATCCTCCTTGTCAGGGTTGTACACGACAGCAATGAAAGCTGCAGGAGCAAGTAGAAGAGTTTTCCAGCTACTAGATCGTGTCTCAGTCATGCCAAAAGCAGGAGATAAGTGCCCCACAGGGTCAGTTTCACTATGCCTTTGGTGTCCTGGTGTCATGCAAATTTCAAATTCCCCACAGGGTCAGTTTCACCTAAATGTACACTAATGCATGTTTTATGTTCTCACTTGTGATGTTGTGTATTCGATGGCAGCGACCCTGATGGAGATGTGGAATTAGATGATGTCTGGTTTGCCTATCCTTCTCGCCCAAGTCATATGATTCTCAAGGTTATAATATGGTTATTTAGTCCCATAAAATCAACTTTGTAACATTCTTGGAAGGTGTTCATAAGTTTTCACAATTTCTTTTTGTATTCTGACAAGTATGCTGAAACTGCAGGGGATAACTTTGAAACTGAGTCCTGGTTCTAAGATCGCTCTGGTTGGTCCTAGTGGTGGTGGAAAGGTAATATTTTGATATCTTTTGAATTGCTTTCCTCATTCTCTGCTAGAGCTGCCTGTTTCTCCTGTATCATCTTTCAATAGATATCTCAATTTTGATTGAAGTCTCACTCTTGATTTGACTGCAGACAACTATTGCAAATTTAATTGAGAGATTTTATGACCCTATTAAAGGAAGAATTTTACTGAATGGAGTTCCATTAGTCGAAATATCCCATGAGTATCTTCATAAAAAGGTAAGCTTTTATTTCTCTCTTTCATATCAAAGCTAAAATATTTGTTGTTTGTTGGCCTTTTTATCAAGAAGCCAATAGAATGACTTTGAAACAGTCTTCATGTTATCATGATTTTCAAACTACAGGTTAGTATAGTGAGCCAGGAACCTGTTCTTTTCAATTGCTCGGTGGAAGAGAACATTGCATACGGATTTAATGGAAAAGCTAGCTTGACTGAAATAGAGAATGCTTCTGTAAGTTTCAATTATAAAGTTTGTAACTCTATTGAAATGAAAGCTTAAAGCTTTCCCCTGGTTTCCATGCTGATAAAGATGATTGATCTCAGAAAATGGCTAATGCACATGACTTCATTGACAAATTTCCTGAAAAATATCAAACTGTTGTGGGAGAACGTGGATTGAGGCTGTCAGGAGGCCAAAAACAGAGAATAGCAATTGCAAGAGCACTATTAATGAACCCAAGAGTTTTGCTACTTGATGAAGCCACAAGCGCTCTGGATGCCGAGAGTGAATTCCTTGTTCAGGTAAATAGACATCCTTACTTCAAATGCTTTTATTGTTTATGTTTTACATTTATATGCACATACAAGTCAATATACCAAACATAATATAAAATTGATATATTATACAGTACAAGTAATAATACACCTAGGCTTGAATCCCACTGCTGTGTAATAACTGGAGACTATGATGATCATCTGCTATAATCCTAAGGTCACTTTTGGAGAGTATTACACTAGATATGATTGCATAGTTTTTACAATGTAATTTTGTTATCAAATTAGAGAGAAATAGAAAAATTAAACCCAACAACCCTACATAATTCACCTATTTTAGGATTTAACTTAAACCATTCAAAAATTTAGATAATTTTTCCTATCCAATCCTCATCTTTATGTAGTTCTTTGGTAATTAAAAAAGTTAACAACTTTGTATTTTTTAATCCAATCCAATCCAATGGTATTCAATCTCGCTATCCAAACATGACCGATTGGTAATACATATATTGCTTCAGAAAATGATATAAAATTCCATATAGTTATTAGCTTCTTAGTTACCATTTCATGTTTGTGGAAGTAAAAGAGAGAATTGTGATATTAGTAATAATGGTGATGTGTTTTTACAGGATGCCATGGATTCTTTGATGAGGGGCAGAACTGTTCTTGTTATAGCGCACAGGCTTTCAACTGTAAAAACTGCAGACAGTGTCGCGGTCATATCAGACGGTCAGATTGCAGAAAGTGGCACTCATGACGAACTTCTCAGAAGAGATGATGGCCTTTACACTGCACTTGTTCGTAGGCAGTTACAAGGATCCAGAACCACATAACTTGGAAGCTTATAAAATGACATGCATCTAACTTTTCTTCTTTTATTTCTCTTTAATTTGGTTGAAAAATATGTATACGTAAATAATGGGGAGTAGATATTCTTTCCCTTCTATTTGAATCCATCAAAGTTGATTGGTGCAACGTCTCTCTTGCTTTACTAATAGATGGGTAAAAATATTTTTAGCTGTTTTGACAGAATTTTTCTGCAACTAAACAAATATAAAAGAAATAGTAATGTTGAGAACTTCAGAAATAAAGAAGGATAAAATATTTTATATGGTTCGGGTGTTAAAAAATTTTAGTGCACAAGTCTTTGTATTAGGGGTTGTTCTAGAAGCTTATAACAATGGCGAATTCTTTATCTCAGTAACGTTTGTGCTTGAGAACTGAAAAGAGAGAGCCTTTTACAATAGAGTGAAACCTTATTTATAGGCGTAAATAGACGTTTCACTCCATTTATAGGCGAAAGTTCACACAGGTTAGATTAGCAAAGTCCTACAGTTAATTAATTGTATTTTACCACATAATGAGGGGTTTACATTTGAATAATAGCATAAAATGAAGGCATGACTAGCCTTACTCGCCCTAGGCGAGGACAGCATCCCGCCCCAAGCCAAGCCAATCCAGTATCAACCTTCATCCTTCCAAGAGCTCCTCATAAGCCCATCTCAATTGCAAGACCTCCATGCTACTCCTAGACCCCTCTCTCTCTCTAACATTAAGTACATATTTCTTACGATTTGAACTTCCCAACGCTTATTAAAATTCCCAAGCAATAGTCCTATGTGTTAAACAAGGAATGCAAAGAGTTTAAACGTGAAAGTAAACACTAGTCCTTTAGGACAATCACACCTCTCCCAAAGCCCGATGAGAGAAAGTGGTTGTACAAGAAGGTACAACGTGTACAAGTAGTGAAGGCAACCAAGTTTTCAATATAGGCTGACACCCCAACAACACAACCTCCACTACCCTCCTTAACACAATGATCCCTAGTATATTGTCAGGTCATTGTTCCTCAATTTTTGAGAGTACTTGTATTTCAAAGCCATTAGAGTTCAAGTATAAATACCCCATGTGAATTCTTGTAATGGGGTTGGGAAATGATCACTTGTAAAAGAGTTTTGATAATCAATAGAATAATATTCTCTTCACTCCATTATCATTTGAGTGTTATGAATATTTCTTAGATATTTTATCTTAAACTCTTTACGTTTGTTTTTATGACTAAGATTTACTTGATGAGTTTTTACAGTCAATAATTTGGCACTGTTTGTGAGAAAGACAAAACTTCAACCTAAACTTTTTCTAAGAAATCATGCCAAGGAATTTGAGGCGTCTTAGAAAAATAAAGATGCACTTCAATGGAGTTAAACCAATGAATTTGAGGAGAAATCTACCACCATCAAAGGCTAACAGTTCCAAAGAGATATGCACAAGGGAAGGGGAAGAGAAAGAAGTCTCTTCCCTTAGGATACAACCATATATAGCCCCAAAAAATGACATTTTTTAATGAGGCCATCACCTCTGGTAGGATCTCCGACAATGTGTACTACTCTTTCGGTAGGCCAAGTGCTACCAACCAGAGCGCTCCTCTCAACTAGGATCCTAACATCACTTGCCAAACCATTAACAAGTAAGACACATTTACAACCACTACCACCTTCACGATGTCACATCCCACCTCGCTATGAATATCAAGACCCCAACCATTTGGAGTGTGTGTGCACAAGTTTATTTGGCGAGTTAGAGCTTCTAAACTCGTTGTTATGAGGAGGAGATAAACGACCTCAGTCTAAAGAACCAGAGGTTGGAGACAAAAGTGGCCGACATGCAAAGGGTATTGAATGGTGTAATCGAAGGAAAAATGCATGCCTCACTCTTTAAGTGCAAAGGAAAACAATCAAAGAAGGGGAAATCAGCCATACATGCTAACGAGGGGAACTCCATGTTCTCCGCTAGTGATCCCCCTTGCGAGATCAACCAAAGAATGACCTATCACTAAACCGGTGCCCTTTTAGTCATTTAAGGCAGCTTGAGCTAATCCCCCTCATAGGGCCATGCCAAGGGGAACACCCCACAACGTGAAAGAAGAACTTCATCAAAAATATGTCAGGCTAAGGGGCACCTCACCTATGGCTTCCTCCCAAGAATGAGACAAATGTAAGACCTTATCTCTTCGATTTGGTGAGAAGTCACACACTAATGGGACAAAATGAGTACCTCACAGAGGCCCATCCCAAAACATAAAGAGGATCTAAGTTCCACCTGCTAACCCTTGAGAGAGAGGATGAGCGAAAGAATGAAAGAGTTACTTTGTAATTATGCATTGGAATACAATAATAAAAGTTAATGTAAAAATATTACAACACTACTTTTTGTACAAAATATAACTCAACTTATAGATCTAATAATCAATATTAAGGGAATTTGTCTATAATAAACTAATAAAAGCAATATTTTACATTTATACCTTATAAAGGAAAAATAAACATAAATAGAAAACAAAAGTTTCTATTTACAAAAATACCAGCTTAACAAGAAACACGGAGGAAACTCCTCCTTCTTCGTGAGCCAGCCGAAACATCCCAATCCACCATATCTCCACTATTTTCTTTCAAAAACTAGGTAAATTAGCTCAAATCAAGGTGTAGATCTCAAGGAAAAAGCAATAAAATCCCAAAAAATCCAAATACAAAAAAGGGAAAAAGAAAAAAATAGAGATATCGACCTCCATTGCTGTAAAAAAAATACAAAAATAACATACAAACAAAAACTGAAAGCGTACAGAGGAGAGGATTTGAAGAAGGAGATCAAAAAAACATTGAATCTTACCCATAATCGAATTAGAGAAAAAATTTAAGGTACAAAAATATGAAAAAACAAACATCATCTAAGCTTCCAGAAAAAAACTAGAACGCAACCAAAATAATATTTTAAAATCACCCATACATAAACAACCTAAAAGATGAACAACTGGGAAAAAACATATTAACAACAATTTGAAAAACAAAAATTACTAAAAAAATTGCTAACTGGGAAATAAAATTAAACAGCACTAAAACTATTAAACATAAACATTAAAACAACTGTTCAGAAAAAGTCAATAGAACACTAAAAGAACAATCAAACCACGAATTAAAAATAAGAAAAAAAATGTTATGAAAACACAAAACCTTCCTACAAAAAATGAGAATAAAAACAACAATAAACCTTAAAAAAACACATTTAAAACTTAAAAATAACTAATAAGAAAGCCCAAATTGAGAAATAGAAACAGGACATAGTTTGGTTAAATAATGCTAAAAACTATTTAATAGCAGCAACAAAAAAAAAAAAACAAAACTAAAAAACAAAAAATGAGATAAAAAAACAAATGAAAAAATGAAAAAATTCAAGGTAAACAACCCTTGGGCTTAACTTTAGGCTTCACTTCCAAATCAGGAACTTCATCCTCGAAGTCAGAATCGGAGAGAACCTAAAATATTATGGGGAAAAAATTGAAACACAAAACAGCAAACGAATAAAAAAAACAACAACAAAAAAACTAAAAAAAAATCGAAAAATAACGGAACCCAACTTACATCCTTGACAAATTTCGAAGATTTGGTTCTCTTTGCCTTAGAGATTCAATCTTAGCTGGAAGATGTCTTTTTTTTGGACCAAATGGCTCTGCATCATCATCCATTCCCTTGTTCGCAATGTCTTTCAAACCAATTTTAGGATCAACTTTAGAGGACTTTGAAGGAGGTTTCTTAGTATTTTTTGAATTTTTTTTAGCAGGTGAAAGGGACTTGGAACCAGACCTAGTGGTGGCCATTTATAGAAGAAGAAAATTAACTGTAAGAGGAAAAAAGAAATGCAGCTATGGAAGGTAGGGGAGATCGTGGATTAGGGCTTCACAGGGAATGATAATGGGTTATGGAAAAAGAAAAAAAAAAACTAACAGAAAATAAAAGAAAAATTAAAAAAAAAAAAGAATGAAAGAGAAGAAGGTGGTAGAGATGGAGTGTAATATGAGAGAAAACCCATGACATAAGCATGAATGAAAGAGAAGAAAGTAGATGGAGTGTAATATGAGAGAAAACCCATGACATAGGCATGCATATGTATTTTTATAATTATCAAACTTTTTAAAATATAAAATTGAAAAACAATTTTTTTAAAAATGTTTAAATAACTAAATAAAGACAAAAATGTAAAAAAAAATGGTAAAATGAGACACCAAGTGTAAAAATCCCCGATATTAAAGGATATGTCTATGGTAAGCACCTTAGTTTTGTCCGTATGGTAGGCATATTCTTATAGCCATAGATATTTAATCTAATGGTAATAAATTGATGAGTGTATATAAATGGTTAATATGTAGAATGTACTAGATTATTCATAAAATTATTTTTTAATAATATTTTTAAATTAAATAATAATGATTTAAATAAATTACTAATTTATTCTTATCTCCTCCATTTAATTATTTTTTTTTTCTTTCTCTTTCTCTTTCTTTCATTCAAAAACCCAAACTTTCAAAAATACAATATTTCTTTCCCATTCTTCCGCTTGGGAACCATATTTATTCATCTACATTTTTACATATTTTTTTTTGGTTGTCTACAAATATTTCATTAATTAATTAATTAAGATGTTGTAATTGGTAAGTACTAATGATATAAATCAAAGTTTTTTACTTGTTAAAATTTATGGTATCTCAGTTCCATTTCATTTTTTTTTTTTAATTTTGGGACAAGATGGGTTTTCACTAATTAATTATTTTAACAAAATAAATAATAATTGTCTGAATTGTTTTGAGAAATGAAAATAATTTAAATGAAAAAAATATATGATTAGAAGAAGATTTGTAATAAATTTTTTTAAAAAAAATTAGAAAATTTACATGAAATAATACTTTAAAACACGTGGAAGGTTATTATTTAATTTAAATAATTATTTTTTTGAATGATAAAGTTAATTTTGATTGATTGTTAATTTTTTTTTTTTAATTTGGTGTTTTTTTTTTAGAAAAATAAAAAATTTAATAAGCTATTAACAAATACATGTTACACAATATTGACTTTTAAAAGTCATACAGATGAATGGTCAAGAAAGTGTAAGTATAGTATAGAGACAAAAACATAGTCAGTAAAATTGTTCCGATATTAAATAGTTTTTATGGCACGTGGATACTTTAGAGCTCCTTTATTTTTCTTTTTTAAAGACAAAATATATAGTGGAAATTAATTAAGAGGCCCTTGAGGAATGATATGGAGCTGATTACACACAGGCGGGCCCATGAATGAGCATGGGTATGATTCACGTGGGTAGGGTACCTGCTCACGCACAAGCTCCTTCCCTATAAGCTTTACTTTAGTGGAGATTACTTTTTCTTTTTCTGTTTAAAGAGAGCACAACATTCACTTTAAAAAAGAAAAAGGAAACAAGATAAAACACCATTCAAAATATATTTTATTCACATTTTTTCCAACACAATATTATTCACTTTTTTTTTTTTTTTATATGAAATATCAACTTCATTAAATTAACATTCTGAGTACAAAACATCCAGAGTAGCAGCTGGAGCATCAGACACATAAATACTACGACCAGATAAGTACTGTGACATCCTAGCAACAACATGTGCTAGGCGGTTTGTTGATCGTTTAACAAAACAAACTTTTATTAAAGGCATAGAAAGCATAAAAGAATGACAGTCTAGAGCAAGATTTCCAAAAATGGAACAAAGAGACGAGCGACTACGAATAGCTTGGATAGAGACTAAACTGTCAGATTCGAGAACCACATTTTGCCAACCTTTTCGTTTGATCCAACTTAGAGCCTCTTTGATACCCATAATCTCAACAACCTCTGGTGTGAAGGCACCGTTAGAACAATGAGGTATGGCATCAATAAGAGAACCTGAGTCGTTTCTGGCAACTATTCCATAACCATAACCTGAGTCATTTACACGTATAAACAATATAATTTTAGATAATGATGAATTTTTCTCCCCAAACTTTGACATGTACTAAATCATGCTTTCTGAACTTTTATGCGCGTTAAAAATTAATTTCCCCTGAACAAAAATTCAGAATGATTTAGTACATATTAAAGTTTAAAGGGCATGATTTGGTAGATATTAAAGTCTCGGGAGCATGGTTTAGTACATAAACAATCACTAAAATAGTAAAATTGAATGAAATTAGATAAAAGTACTTAAATCTAACAATCTCATTAGGGGAATTTTTAACAACAAAAAAGTTCAGGAACATGATTTGGTACATATCAAAGTTCAGAGAGAAAATCCTATTCAATCAATTGACCTCTTTATTATGCTTTACTCATTTTTACTCTCTCCCACTAACCATTATATAAGTATTAAGTACTAGTGAGCCGGATCATGTTAAGTTGGGATAAAAGTGATCGAGAGAGAGTTGAGTTGGAGTAGTAACACATTAATAATGTTGATGTTTTACAGTACAAAAAGTAGTAAGGGGGGAGCAATGATATCATCATCATTTCGTTTTCCTCAGCCAACAATGTTAACGACTGCGGCGGCGGTTGTAGTAGTAGTAGTGCTGATGACGAACACGATTAATCACTGTTGTGATGCAGCTATGCTTCTGAAGAGCAATGTCACTTATGATCGGTACTGCCTCAACGACAACTGCCTCATTGCGGAGGATTTGGAGTTGGAATTTTTGATGGATTCCCACGTCAGTCGAATTTTGGCTGATACAAAGAATCATGAACAGGGTACTGGCGGATCAGGCGATCCGGACAAACCGGTAGAGGCCTGTGGAAAAACAAAGCCTGGTGCTCAGTATTGCCTAGATGGTGGAAAAAAAGTGCCTGTTAATACATGTTCCAAGTACAAGAGAAATCATTGTAATTGACACGAATTGAAGATAAACAGGAACCGTTATGGCATTTCCCCTGATCTGCATTTGTTATTTTATCTGGATTTTTCTTTTATAGATAGCCAGTTGTACCTACGTACGTCTTTGTGTGTATTGTGTTCTTATTATTATTATTATTATCTGCGTATTATTATAGGTACTATCGTAATGTTTCAGCGATGAAGAACACCGGATCGCTGCTTTATATAGTATTAAATTAATTACGCTTGGGACGTTTTTTTTATTTATTCATTTTGGCATGCATAATTAAATGAGTATTGTTATAATTTGAAGGTGCTTCACACTATGCTATACAGATATGCTGTGGGTTGGGAGTGGTTTTTTTTTTTTTTAATATTAGCTGTTAAAATAAATTGTGTGTGAACCAATATTAAATAATAGAAATTACATTGTACCTGTAGGAGAAATTATAAGAATCTACTTTTTTACGACATAAATTAATAATGTTAAGTGGTTAATTATGAATTTTTTTTTGTTTTACATTTATATAGGTTTGTTTATGATAGTCCTTCACAAATTTCAATATTAATCTTAAATTCCATCTTAAATTTCAAATATTTATATTAACACATTTTTAAGATTTGAAAACAGCTATAATAGTTCTTAAATCATACATCATCAAAAATATAAAACCAAACTTATCACTGAAAAATATTTACATAACAAAACAAAAAAAAAAAAAAATACATATTAATAAATTTAATAAATCAAATACATATATAATAAATTTAATATGCTATCCTGTGTTTATCCTATATGATAATATAGCATATATATTTAGTTTTAAAATATTTTTAATATATTATTCGGTATTTATAAATTTAATAAATTAAATACATATAATTGTTGAAGAAATATATATATATATGCTATCATGTGATTTGAAATTTTGAAGTACAACTTTTAACAACTAAAATACATATATATTGTAATTAAATACAGTCATGAAAAAAAAAAATTATATACTGATATTAATGTCTTCTTTCAAATATGTAGATATTTTATATATATACTAGTATATTGTTACGTGCGATGCACGTATGCTATGTTTTATATTAAGTATTATATTATGAGTTCGGAAGGAAATAAATGAATCAAAAATAAATAATATTTAATTTAGAGAGATTTGAATAATAAATTTAAATTAAACTTTTATGTCCAGTATAATGGAGTTTAAATTAAACTACAAATGTTAGTAAGAACATATTGGAAACAATAATAATAAGGTTATAATATATATATATTGTGAAATGAATAAGATTATAATATAAAAGTATAATAATCTATAAATTTTGTAAGTTTTTAAAAAGAGTAGCCTGAAATATTATTAAATAATAGATATCTTTGTTTCTAATTTTGAAAGTTAATAGAAATAATTCTATTGTGTTTTAAAAAAAATGAATAGAAAGAATATACAAAGTTCAAACAAAACATTACTCAGGGAAAACTAAAACGAAATGTTTATGAAGATTCTTTTAATTTTCTATTTCCTGTAGATAGAATGGTAAAATGTTTGTATTTCACACTTCTCATTTTCTCTGGAACTACATATAACTTCTGACTTTGGTAGAAGTTCATACCATTTTAGAATGAGATGTGCGCATTCCATATATGTTGCATTTGTTCCAGTTCTTAAAATAATAGCAGCAAGAACATCTTTGACCTGAAAAAATAAATATTACAAAATTAAGAATAACTAACACTTGAAGGAACATTCTCACTACCAAGAAGAAATCTTAGATATATATTACAAATATTACAAAATTAAGAATAACTAACACTTGAAGGAACATTCTCACTACCAAGGAGAAATCTTAGATATGGAGTCAAAAACAGAGCAAAATCAAAATTAATGTGTACAAGTATATTCCTAAGAAGCTACCACTGTCAGCCTACCAGAAGTCATGAATTTTAACAATGCTAACTGAAATCTCATCTGCTCATTATAAAGCCACCGTCACTCAAAATAACACAACAAAAGTAACAAATAAGTATTAAAATTTCATCTGCTCATTATAAAACCACCGTCACTCAAAATAACACAACAAAAAGTAATAAAGAAGTATTAAAGGTGTAAATTTTATCTAAAGCAATGAGAATTAACAACTGATGATTGCATTCTGTTCCTCGAACACCCCTATTGTTAGAGCAGATTAACCTATATAAGGAGCGATCTTTGCCTGAAATGAAAAGAAAAAGTAAGTATATTCTGACCTTTAGCTTGGACACTCTTGTAAAATAACAGAACTGCAATCGATGAGAAAGAAATATGAAATCTGTTTCAGTAGGTGAAATTGAGAGAGAGGCTTTTGTTGTGTTTGCCTGTATGGGTGATGAATGGGTTAATCGTAAAGATTGTTTAATTTTTTGGGTTTAATTATTGGGTTTATTTTTTGAAATTTGAATGAAGCAGTGTAAAAAAAATTTCAAAAATTGTAGTTTGTTAGAGAGATATGTAAGTTAATCGTAAATATTATTTAATTTTTTGGGTTTAATTATTGGGTTTATTTTTTGAAATTTGAATGAAGCAGTGTAAAAAAATTTCAAAAATTGTAGGATTTTGTTAGAGAGATATGTGGGTAAGATATTTTTAAACAAAGATTGTTTAATTTTTTGGGTTTAATTATTGGGTTTATTTATTTGTTAACGTTTAACGTTAACAGTCTGTTAAGTTAATCGTGTAAGGCTAAATAAAAAAAAGAAATCGTTAAACCAAGAATCGTTAAACCAAGAATTGCCGTTAGATAGACACTTTTAATATATAAAAATATATATATTTTTTTTTTTGATATATATAACTAAATACATTCATAGAAAAAAATTATACACTGGATATTAATATTTTCTTTTAAATATGTTGATATTATATATAAATTTTTTACTTTTTTTTATTAAAAAACCTAAAAATTAAATACTTCAGCTTGACTATACGTTAAAAGCAAATGTTATATAAGTGGTTTAAAAAAAAAAAGAAAAGAAAATTAGAGAAATTTTAAACTAAATAAAAAATAAAGATGAGAAAATTAAGGAGATAATAAATAAAGGCAAATAAAGTAATTTTATCAAACAAAAAAAATAAAAAAAATGAGAAAATTAAGAAGAGAACAGATAGAGTTAAATAAAGCAATTTTAGACTGACACATCACCTTCTCATATTTTTCTTTTATATTTTTATATATTAAAAGTGTCTATCTAACGGCATTTCTTGGTTTAACAGAATATACTTAAAAATAAAAGAATATTCTGTTAAATTTAACGATTACGTTTGATCTCCCGTTAACAAATAAACCCAATAATTAAACCCAAAAAATTAAACAATCTTTTAAATATTAATAATCTCTTTTTAAATTAAAAAAATCATCTTACCCACATCTCTCTCTAACAAACCTAAATTAAACAATCTTTTAAATATTAATAATCTCTTTTTAAATTAAAAAAATCATCTTACCCACATCTCTCTAACAAACCTATCTTGGGAAAATATTAATAATTTTTTTTATTTATTTTTTAAAAAAGAAAAATATAGATAAAATGTCTAGAAAAGATAATATAATGTCAAATAATTATATTATTTTAATTATTAATTAAAATAAAAAAAAATTAAAATATTAAATAAAACTAACACTACGTTGCTTGGCACGTAACAATCAACTAGTATATATAAATATATATACATAGACTAGCAAAAAGCTACTAAATTTTATGCTAGTTTTTTTATATGTTATTTAAAAGTGATACAATTAAAAATTAAAGAAAAAATATTATTAGTTATTAGGTGAGATTATTATTATGTGTATCTAAATATTATAGTTTATAATTTTGTCAATTAAAAGTGAATATCGAATGCAATATATTAGTGTTTAAGAAAGCTTGATAATTAAAATATATTCTTAAGTTAATCCAAAAATAAACTAAAAATTGATGTTCCAATATTTAAGGAAACATTACTTAAATGGGTGTAAGATAAAAAGAAAATTAAAAATCAATCTCTAAATTGTTGATAATTGAAGATAGCACGTGTCTAAAAATTGTAGATAAGAAAACTAATGATACTCATTGGTGGATTTAAATCTTCATTTGCTTCGACAGAGACAATAGTGTAATTTTTGTATTTTACACTTTTCATTCATAATAAATTATGATAAAGTAACATATTTTTACCCTACAGATAAACTAAAATAAGCTTTCAAGTCAGAAACTTTTACGGAAGCATTCTCTCCTTTAATTGATTCTTGAATTGCCAACTCTACGAGAGCACATCCAGCAATATGTGCACCAGCTGATTGACCCATTAGATAAATTCTCTTAAAATAAGCACAACAAAAATCGTCAATAGAATACAATATTTCATATAGGCAGCAAAGAAAGAAAGAAAGAAAATAGTTAATCACCTGTTGTTGAGTAAACTGCTAGCAAAATAAAAGAGGAACGATATTACCGAATGAAAAATTTTGGATTGAGTAGCGGAATAAGTCGCTCTCTTTAAGACGTTCGCGGCACTGCCCAGGAGTGTGCAAGCAATCGGAATTTGCCGGTCGTCCACAGGATAAAACAGTCTAGTCGTCGCATTGTATCGGAACTCCACTGCATTGTAGAGCACCGTCGAATACACCAGAAAAAATATTTGATATCGTAGATGGAATTTTTAATTTTATGAAAACTGTATTTTTCTGATACGTAAGAGATGTGTTCTTCCCATCAGTTTAATCGCATTATACAAGCGAATGGATTGAATAAACATAACGGGAAGAATAACGTTTTTTGAATCGTGGGGTGAGTTGGTTTTGAACGTGTCCCGTTAATTGATACGACTAAGTAATCAGTTTAATTAAACACGTTTCTTAATTAAATTAAAAAATAAAAAATAATTATTTTATTAAATAATTTTTCTGTAAAAAATAATATAGTGTCACACCAACCAACCAACCCAACTCGACCCGGCCCAGTTCGGACGGAAGGTGCGCGTGTGTGGTGGGTCAAATGTGTGTGTCCTCACCCATTCGCACAAAACTGGGTACCCCTTGGGGCCCCAACCCAAATGCCAAAGTTGCACTCTTTATACCCTTGTAAATGAGGGTTCATATCCCATGTGGGACTCTTTCCAACTCACACACACTAAGACACTTATATATTTTGTTAAAAGATTCACAAAATTTCCAACAATCCCCCACTT
Source organism: Cannabis sativa (assembly GCF_029168945.1). Lineage (NCBI taxonomy): Eukaryota > Viridiplantae > Streptophyta > Magnoliopsida > Rosales > Cannabaceae > Cannabis > Cannabis sativa. The sequence continues at coordinate 44,352,401 of NC_083608.1, read as the reverse complement.
GAATTTTTTTTTTTAAAAATATTTCCATCTACTAGTATCATTCAACAATAAGATTGAGCATAAACAAAGGTATCTTTCGATTTGAACCTCTGCATAGTGAATATGATTTAGATTTTACTAGAGTGACCCATAGTCTTAAACTCTATCTCTAACATTGTACCACGCAACAACCTTTTCAAGGGTGTAATCAAAAGCCCATGCATTAATGGCCATGCACGTCTATCCCAGTATAGTGAACTCTTTAAATTTTGCCCAAAATTTCATAGGAAGCGGCCCCACTTCCACATTCACATAGGTGACTCTACCAAGAGTACTCCCGTAGCTCGGTACTCCACTCCACTTAGAGTATAGATCTCATTAAGAGTTTCTATTAACTCAGCCTTAAATCGCTTCAGGTTTTCATGCTTCTCTTTTCGTATAATTATAGCGTGATCTTACTTTTATCACTTCATAACTTGTTATTACCCATTGAACCTATTTCTTGGGATCTCCAGTCTATAGGTCGGGTTGCCATTATGAGTGATTCATCAATCTAAGGGCAACAGTCCCATTCCTTTCGATATTTTAAAGACTTTCTCTTTAGCTAAACCTTTCGTCAAAGGATCAACCAAGTTATCATAAGTGCGTACATGATCTACTCTAACAGCTCCTGTTGAGAGAAACTATCTAACAGTGTTGTGCTTACGACGTATTTGTCATCTCTTACCATTGTAATAACGGTTCTGTACTTTTGCAATAGCCGCAGTACTATCGCAATGGATCAACACAGCTGGAATAGGTTTTTCCCATAAAGGAATCTCAGCTAGCAGGCTTCTCAGCCAACCTGCTTCTTCACTAGCAGTAGCTAGTGCTATCATTTCAGACTCCGTTGCAGATTGAGCCAGAATAGTCTGTTTCTTAGACTTCCATGAATAGCTCCACCAACTATGCTAAAAATATAGCCACTAGTTGCCTTGGAGTCATCTGATAAAGTGTTCCAATCAGCATCACTGTACCCTTCAAATATGATTGGAAACTTTTGATAATGTAATCCAAGAGTCAATGTTCTTTTGAGGTATCTCATGACCCTCTCTATAGCATTCAAATGCTCTGCACTAGGTCTACTAGTAAACCTACATAGTAATCCCATGACATAGGCAATGTCGGGTATAGTACAATCAGTGGCATACCGAAGACTGCCAATGATGCTCGCATATTCAGATTGTCTTACACCATCACCAGTGTTCTTAAATAATTTTACACTGGGATCATATGGTGTACAAGCAGGTTTACAGTTAAAGTAATTATATTTCTTTAAGATCTTCTCAATGAAGTGAGATTGATCCAAAAAAATTCCCTTTTCAGACCTAGTAATTTGTATACCAAGGATTACATTCGCTTCACCTAGATCTTTCATGTCAAAGTTTTCACATAACAAAGATTTCACATTGTTCACGACATGAATATTTGATCCAAAAATCAACAAGTCATCCACATATAAACAAATAATAGTACACACATTATTTTTAAATTTATAGTAAATGCATTTGTCACTTTCATTTACTTTAAAGCCATGTGAGATGACAAGGTTATCAAATTTCTCATGCCATTGCTTAGGTGCCTGTTTCAAACCATAAAAAAATTTATCTAATTTACACACTTTATGTTCTTGACCAGAAACAACAAAATCTTCAGGTTGGTCCATGTAAATCTCTTCTTCTAATTCACCATTCAAGAAAGCAGTTTTAACATCCATTTGGTGCACAACAAGATTATGAATAACAGCAAGAGCAAAAAGCACACGAATAGATGTAATTCTAGTAACAGGTGAAAATGTATTAAAGAAATGTACCTTTTCTCTTTGTCTAAACCCTTTGGCAACAAGACGTGCCTTGTACTTTTCAACAGTACCATCGGGTCTTAATTTATTTTTATCGACTTCCAACCTATTGTCTTACAACCTGGTGGTAACACAACTAAATGCCAAGTTCCATTTGACTCAAAAGAGTCCATTTCATCATTAATAGCTTCATTCCATAAATCAGCATCTAGTGAAGTCAAGGCTTCTTGGAGGTTAGAAGGATCCTCTTCTAGAGTATATGCACAAAAATCAGAACCAAAATCTTTGGTAATTCTAGCTCTTTTAATTCTTCTAGGTTCAGTTTCTATACCCTTTTCATGCTCATTATTCCTAATAGCAGTCATGTTACTAGATGATGCACCCCCACTATTTCTCAATTTAAATGGAAATCTATGTTCGAAAAAATCAGCATCATTAGATTCCAAAATAGTATGCGCATTTAAATCATAAAATCTATATGCTTTACTATTAACAACATATCCAATAAAGACACATTCATATGCTCTACTAGCCAATTTAATTCTCTTAGGATCAGGAATTCTAACATATGCCAAACAACCCCAAGTTTTGAAATATGAGATATTGGGTTGTTTATTTTTTCAGATTTTCATATGGAGAAATTTTTCTTTTAGATTTAGGAATTCTATTAAGTACATAACACACAGTTAATAAAATTTCTCCCCACCAATGAGAAGCAGCACCCGAATTCAATAAAATAGCAACAACAGATTCAGTAAGAGTTCTATTTTTTCTTTCAGCTTTGCCATTCATTTCAGGTGAATAAGGTGTTGTCTTATCGTGTATGATTCCATGTGAGTTATAAAATTCAACAAAAGCACTGGAATCATATTCAGTGCCTCTATCGCTACGAAACTTCTCGATCTTTCTACTAAGTTGATTTTCAATTTCAGCCACAAATATCTTAAACATATCAAGAGCTTCACTTTTATTTTTCATTAAATACACATAGTTAAAGTCAAATTAATCATCAATAAAAGTGATAAAGTAGCGTTTACCATTTCTAGTCAAAGTTCCATCGAGTTCACAAATATTAGAATGAATTAAATCTAGAGGCTCGATTTCCTTTTCTATCACAGATTTATGTGGTGTTTTAGTAATCTTGGCTTGGCTACAAAATTCACATTTTTCAAAGTCATTTAATGATAATTTAGGAATTAGGCCTAAACTACTCATGTTCTTGATTATGCGTTTATTTACGTGACAAAGTCTAACATGCCAAGTATTAAAAGAACACAACATAAAAGCAGAAGTATTAACTTTATTGACTTGAACATTCAATTTAAACATTCCCTCAGTTGCATACCCCTTCCCTACAAATATTCCATTCTTAGTTAAAGTAAACAAATCAACTCCTATGGTCTGTGTGAACCCCTCCTTTTTGAGAAGGTAGCCTGAGACCAAATTCTTCCTCATCTCTGGAGTATGCACTACATCTTTTAGAATAACAGTTCTTCCAGAGGTGAAGTTCAATTCCACATTTCCAGTACCAGCAACTATATAGTGGTGTGGGAGTCACCCAACAACACTTTCTGATCTTCAGTAGCAACAACATATGTTTTAAATATATTTCTATCATAGCAGACATGGCGAGAAGCGCCAGTATCTACCCACCACCCTTCAGATCCACCAATGAGGTTGATCTCTGAAATCATAGCTGTAAATGGCAGCTCTTCTGTCAAGTTAGCCTGTGGAGCAGAACTAGGCCTGATCTTACACTTTCGTGCCATATGACCTGGCATGTGTTGGGTTTTTTGCCCTAAATAAAACCCATTTCAATATAATTAAATTTACTAATAAAGATCAGAAATCACATTTTATGTTGCATGGTTCACATGATTTATTTCATGTTTATATTTAATGTATAAATTCTATTAAGTCCAAAATATATGTATTTGTTTATGATTATATTATTGTCAGCACAGTGGAATATAATCATGATTATATGTTCAGAAAGTTTAATTCCCTGATTTGTCAGTTCACTGGATTTAGACTGGCATGATAATCAGCGATAGGTATACTTACACATTAGATAAGTGTTATGTCCTTTCTAGGGCATTGGTAAAGTTTACCAGTATCAGATGTATGGAATATACATTGGAAGGGACCGATATTAAACTTTGATTAGATATGATAAATTTACCGTAATATCTATTCAATTCAATATCACCTAGTTGATCATAGATCAAATGATCTTAATCCTGACATGGTTAGGTTCGATCTCAAGAGTGTTATTCATGTTATTTGATTTGTTAGTTAAGCCTACTTTTTGGTCAGGGTGATACGTACATTTTGGGAACATGATAGTGCAATTGAGTGGGAGCACTAATCATAGATATGGAATCTATAACTTCTATAGGTATTTAGAAGTGAAACGATGATTTCCTTCGAGCTTGCTAAATAGAGATAAATGATAGAGCGCTAATTTTAGTGACTATATTAGTTCACTATAATATCATTTATAGGTGGCCAAGTGTTTTAAGGATAAAATACAATGAAAGGATGTAACAGTAATTTTATCCCTATGCAATGTAGATCATCTATAGAGGATCATTGATTATTGGGATTATAACAATAGATAATTAATAGCGTATCTATATCGTGGAACATATAGAGCATTCTATATGACTGAGAGTGTAATTCCAAGTTCTATGAGTGGATGCAATATGAGAAATTAATAAGTTAGTGGATTTACTTGGTAAATTCTAGATCAGCTTATTGGAAGCTCGGTTATATAGGTCCATGGTCCGCATACTAGTTGAGACTATACTGCTTGTAAGACTCAGATAATTGATTTTAGTTAATCAATTATAATTCTAAAATTAGATTATGTCTAGTTTATGAATTTTTCACTAAGCAAGGGTTTAAATGTGAAGAAAAGAGTTTCTAGGTTTTATTTGTTAATTAATAGACTTTGATAAGTCTAATTAATAAATATATTAAATGACAATATTATTTAATAATTAATTTTAGTTATTAAAAAATTAGAATTGACATTTAAGTGGTTAAATAGAAAATTAGCGTTTTTGAGAAAATAAGATGGGAAAATGACAAAATGGTAAAATTGCAAAGTGGGCCCATTATCCAACCCATGGCCGACAACTATGCATGGATTTTACCATTTATTTTTGAGATTTTTTCACTAATATACATAATTAGAAAATTATTTACAATAATAACCTTACACAAATAATTAACAATCTTTAACGTGCCACATCCAAAAATACCTATCTTTAATTATTAGTGTCTGACAATAAAAAAACCTAGAAACATGTGCATTAAATGTTTACATTTTTTTATTTATTTAATTGAGAAACCATTAGATGTCTTTTTTATTTTTTCCTTTTTGTGCTTTTCTTTTTTTCTAAAAAGGATTAAACATTTCTCTCACTCAATAATTTTTTTAAAAAAATGTTCATGAAAAAAAATTAAGAATTCTGATTACACCACTAATTATTTTAGCTCAAAAATAATACTGTCATAATTTACTTTTTAAGATATTATTTTAATATGTGAAAAATGTATATTTTTTCATCATAAAAAAAATATTTTAAATTAAAGTATCTGTTATAAAATAATATAAAATAATATAAAATAGATGAGAAGAGAGAAGAAGAAGATGAAGAGAGAAAGAGAAAGTGAATGAGAATTTCTGAGTTGTTTATTCCAATGGGGTGAACCCCTATTTATACAAATACAAGAGTGAGATATTAAGAAACTAAGAAAAAGGGAAACTAAGAAGAAGATGAATGTTGATTAAAATTAATGGTAATAAATAAAAGATTTGGACATCCACATAATTAATAATATTTATAACACTCCCCCTTGGATGTCCATAATAACTGCCTTATTACAAATCTTGCTGAAAACTTGATCAAAGGAAAAAGAGTATAGTGTAAACTAACTCCCTCTCATTTAAGCATTTGTGGAGATCTTCTAATCGACGAATTTCGATCTTGTCTGCCGTCTTCTCAAATGTTGATGTTGGTAATAACTTTGTGAATAAGTTTGTAAGATTGACACTTGATTGAATATGTTGAACACCAATATGCATTTTCTTGAAGCATATAAAGAAGAATTTTGTGGAATGTGTTCTAACTCTATCTCCTTCAATGTACCTCCTTTTAGTTGAACGATGCAAGCAGTATTATCTTCATAGAGAACTGTTTGTGTTGATACTTCTTTATAGAGTGCAATCCATATGTTTCCCGAATATGCTATGCCAATGATCTCATTCACACACATTCTCTACTTGCTTCATAAAATGCAAGTATGTTAACATGATTTAAAGTTGCCTCTTTAAAAACCTTGTCAGAAAAACCCATGGGACAAAATATGAGCTAAGGGAAAAAGAGTACAATATATATTTCATATTCATAACTATTTGCAAGTTGCCTCGTTAAAAACCTTGCCAGGAAAACCCAGTGGGACAAAACCTGAGCTAAGGGAAAAAGAGTGCAACATGAATATGTCTCCCCCTCATGCACATATGATCCATAATTCTTTTGGTGATAATATATCTCATAAGATTATTGTTATCTTTTAAAATATCACCATATATAATCTTTGATCATATATTTTCTATAACTCTTCCAGAGTATGTATGGACTTCTAAATTATAGATGAGGGGTTCGTGGAACATTAATATTTATCCAACTAATTGTATCATTTATGTGTATATACAATCTTGTTCATACTAAAATTTAACATTTCAAGTAGATATGAACATAACACATTAATGATAATATAAATTTCATTTGTGACAATGATGGTACTCCAATACCATATATTTGTTCCATCTTGTTGTATGATCTTAATTTTCATATCAAATGATCATATATCTATAATTCTTAATACATATGAAGTACTTCAGGACTTCAATACTAATGAACAAACTTTATACATTTAATATTTCTCGATATACAAAAGAAATAAAAGTTTGTTCTTCAATTAATCAAAAACTCTTCAAGAGTCTATCACAACGTATAATTTACGTATTTATACTGCATAGACAACCATACGTATTTTTCAAACAATAATTTACTTACATGTCTTTATTTCATACAAAGATCTTTGTCATATAGTGCGCGCGACTTAGAATTTATATCACTTAAGACATGTATTAAATTCTTCTAGAATTTTTAGATAAGGCTTATTTCAAATTCTCACTATATTAGGAGCTCCAAATAAATAATCTTTTTATGTGACGCTTATAAATCTTCATAAAATATATTCCAGGCTATAATCAAATAATGATTATATTTTCTCAATATTTAAGCCTTACTTCAGTCAATCTCATGTCTATGCAAAATTTGTACAACAATTCATTATGTACAAATACATATATGCAAATTTCTCATTAGAAATATTTATTTGCACACCCTACAGGTCGTACTTCACTTTATGTGAGTAAATTTGCCTGGATTGCGTCATAATATTTTGGCCAAAAATCAAAATGTATGTCGATGATTCTCGACAAATCTAATACCATGATCCTTGCTATCTCATGTTAGTTTATTGCATATGCAAACATTCAATATTTATTGTCGACAAAAATTTCAATAAATGATAATTTCCTCCCATATTGACATAACTTATAGAGATCTCTTTAAATTACATATTTTTCAAATATGTTTATCATTTATAGGTACCTATATAGAATCACTTCAGGGATTCAATTATGATCAAATGTGTTATGTCTAACTTCTCTTGGGAGTCTTTTCGAGTACCGTTTTCATCACGGTTATCATTTTAATACTTTATAACATTAAGGTATCTCCATGAGTACCTCTAGATTTAACAACTTCAGGGCAAATCAAATGAACATTTATTAATAATTTCTACATTGTTCATTTACGCTTCAGGCGTTTTCAACTCATTCTATCTCAACTTTGAATAATATTGATTTGCAGTTGGTATATATCATTTTGAACTATATTGTTCTTATATACTTTGTGCAAGGATCATTTTTCAAAAATTATCATCGATCCCAACTGCTTCTCTCCCCCTGATCGAGAGAATTTTTAAAAATTGTGATATCTAATAATATTAATACACCTGTAGGGATTTCAATATATCACAATGAATCAATATTTGTTTAAACTCATACATACTATATGACATTGAACTTCAGGTTCAATTAACTTCAATTTTAAGTTCAATCCTTATGAACTTAATTCATTTCTAAGAATGAGTCATACGTGTATAATTAGAAATACATAAATTTACACATTTTGTAAATGCATGATTATATAATCTTATCACATCGATAAGAAACTATGCAATAAAAATCTAACAATAGCTCAAGATTGTTAAGGAAATATAATTTAAATATTTTCTATGTGCAAATATATGCACATTCTTCTTTTGAGCCTTATAAATTAACAATGAGAAGAATCTTCTGGTTCTTCAACAAAATTTAGTCAAATTCTTTGACAATTTATTGCATATGATTGATCATGTCAAAATAATTCAATTCATGAACTTCAGGTTCACTATAATTTGTATTTCAATGAAACTTTCAAAATGTAATGTAAATTCATTACAACATAATCATTACAAGTTTCATTTTTATATACACGAATAATATAATTATATTATTCTCCAAAACATATACACTCTTCAGGAGTCACTATTATGTTTATCAAACTTTATATTTCTTCAGGAATCACTATCATCAATTCAATGATGTGTATAATGTAAAATGTATATGACAACTTCATCATGTTGTTATAATGGTCAAATAGATATAACCATAATATGTCATTCATGTTTCCTGGTATCTTTTTAACAAGTCGTCTAATTTATTAATAGACTATTCATCAGTCTAATTATCATGACTTGATATATTATATATTTAAATGTACAACCAGTACATATAATAAGTTATTTCTTATCACTTTTATAACTAGATAAAAGTTATACATCTAGGTACATACCAAGATATTTTACTACTCAAAGTAGCAATTGTATGTAAGAGTACTTCTTCAGGAAGCTTTTCAAATAATCATTTTGTGATTCTTTATCACTTTGATTATATTGGATCACTAACAAATGTTAGTAAATTATATATCCACTTTTGGGAATATGCAAACTGAATTATATAGTAACTATATATATACATATCCTGTACTAACAATAGTTTGAAACTATTGATTTCAAGAAATAATAAAATATGTATATATTAATTTGCTTTTGGCATTGCCAATATATGTGAAATCTATATTCTTTGAAATAGAATTTCATGTCTATTCATTCTCTTTAGGGAATGATATTTAAATATTCTAAATGTACAATAAGTTTGTACAATTCACATTCTATTAAATAATCAAGTATACTTTTATCTTGATTATAAGTATGTCCGTACTACAGGTACGCGACCACTATTATTCAATTCCACACATGATATATAGATTTCATGCACTTTGATTGTGTGTGGTATCTCATCTTTTGGTTGTTTCCACTTTTTTCTGGAAATATTTGAGTAGTAAATAATGTCATTGATTATTTAAAATCATTACATTCACTTCGGGGAATGACGTTGAACAAGTAGAACATTATTATAAATTTCTTAAAAATTTATTACTTGTTCATCCATAAAAATATAAGAAATTATTCAACAATTTCTTTTACGATATTTCAAAGAATATATGAATGCAATTTTTGCATAGTCTCCAAGATGTATGCAAAATTTAATCTTTAATATATGTCAGATTCAATAATTTCCAACATTGCAAGTAATAACAATGTATAATAACATGACTAATACGAGGAATCTTTAAAAGTAATTGACTTCAATTCGTATCATTCTCTGCAGGGAATGATGAACAATAAATACATGCCTCATGTATTTAAATAACATTAGTCATGCTCATTGTTATTCTTATACTTTGATGTTTCAATGCAATTTTCTTAATATTCGTTTTGGATATTCAAAACCCACTATAAAATTGCATCAATAATAATCATTTTTAATGATTCTTTAGTTGTATTCACATAAATACAATCATGTTTTTTTTTGACAAATATAAAACATTTACTTCAGGAAATGTTTGTCAAAATCTATATCGATATTAGATTACTTTTCATTGTCCTCAAAGAATACAAGAACATATATATAAATATGTATTCATCTCTTTCATTATATATCCATCAACTATATAATGAATATTACGTTTGCATAATCTTCAGGATATATGCAAAATTTTATTGAGGACGCATAATCATCAGGATATATGCAATATTTTATCGAGGATGCATAATCTTCGGGATATATACAATTTTTTTATCGATGATGCATAATCTTCAGGATATATGCAATATTTTATCGATGATGCATAATCTTCAGGATATATGCAATATTTTATCGACGATGCATAATCTTTAGGATATATGCAATATTTTATCGATGATGCATAATCTTTAGGATATATGCAATATTTTATCGATAATACATAATCTTTTGGATATATGTATAATTTATATAGATTTTCTCTATCATATCATAGGCGCACATATATTGTAAATATTATGAATGATAAGAACATAATATATATATGAAATTAATAATAAATATATAAAAACATATACATACATATATAATATATAGATATATAGATAAAAAGAAAAAAGAAAACAAAGGATTCTTGAAATTGTTTCAGTCAGATAAGTATATATATAAATATATATTTAGTGTATCATGACTTTGAAACAATTTAAGAACTTTAACAAAATACTTACATTGGGACATAGCATAGACTCATGCTTGAAGCTTGGGCAGAGACTCGTGCTGATAACGTGTTATAAAATAATATAAAATAATATAAAATAGATGAGAAGAGAGAAGAAGAAGATGAAGAGAGAAAGAGAAAGTGAATGAGAATTTCTGAGTTGTTTATTCCAATGGGGTGAACCCCTATTTATACAAATACAAGAGTGAGATATTAAGAAACTAAGAAAAAGGGAAACTAAGAAGAAGATGAATGTTGATTAAAATTAATGGTAATAAATAAAAGATTTGGACATCCACATAATTAATAATATTTATAACAGTATCATCCTTTTAGTTTATTTTATATTTTGTTAACCAAATAGTAACTAAACGATTTAAACAAACTATTTTTTTTAAAAAAAAAATTATTATGAAGAGAGAAAAAGAGTTAGAATATATATATAAATAATAAATTAGTTGCTATATTAAATTTTACTTAGGTTGATTATTTCTTTTTTGTTTACCAAATAGGAAAAAAAAAAGCTAATAAATTGCATTTAATTTTGTCATTTTCTTTGAAAAATATATGTTTTTTACATATAAAATAAAAATTATTATTTTGAAAAGTTAGACACCACAGTTTAACTTTAATCTCAAACAATTATTAATATAGTCTGAATTTTTTAAAAAAATTGGAAAAAAGAGATAAAGATAAAAAAAAAAAAAAATTAATTAAAATAAAGCAAATGGCTTACAGTACACATACAAAGAAGATTAAGAGAAGGTATTGATTCCCATTTTATACCGTGTTATAAATTTGAAATTCTTGCACGTTGTTTTTGTAAAGTGACACTACAACATTAAGGAGCAATAGCGGCGGGCCCCTCGGCCGCTATTGCTCCACAATGTGGCCGCTAAAGGGCAATAGCGGCGGACCTCAGCCGCTATTGGTCCGCCGCTATTGCTTGGCCGCTATTAATAGTATTAGCGGCCAAAAACTGGTTCCGCCGCTAATACTATTAATAGCGGCGGAGCAATAGCGGCGGGACCCCGCCGCTACAACAGCCAATAATAAAAAAAAATATTAATTATTTTTAAAAATTTATTTATATTATATATAAATAAATAATTAAATATTTAATAAATAAATCTAATTAATATAATTAAAACAATTTAATTAAATATTTAATAAATAAATCTAAAACAATTTAATAAAATTTATTAATAATTTAAAATTGTCTCCAAAGTAATTAACTTTAACATATTAATCCTAATAAAATATTGTCTCAGAATTAAATTAGATTATTACAAAACATAAATAAATTATTCATTAACATCTTCATTCAAGTCTCTAATTATGAAGTCTTGATCTGGATTATTTTCGGTACGAGTCCCCGAAGCCCGTGGCGGAGAAGGCACATACGCTTGGTCTGATGATAAACCCAGCGTCAAATTACCGAGCTCAGCTTGGTTGAAAATGGGAGTTGAAAAAAATTGGTTCTCCTGCGATGAACTCCCAAATAATCCAAAATCAGCAAAGTTTGAGCCGAGCGGAGGAGACTCTGACGGTGTTCGGTATAAGAACTGATTTCCCATTGGCGGAGCGCATCGTTGTTGCTGCTGAGGAAATTGCTGAGGAAAAGATTGGGGTTGCTGCTGCAAAAAATTTTCAAATTGCTGCTGTGACAAATTTTGGAATTGTTGTTGCGAGGAAGGCTGAAATTGTGGTTGCGTAGGAGGTTGTTGTTGCTGTTCCGGAGGAGCGGCATGACTCTGAGAAGACGAACCACTGTGCGACCGCGATTGACTATACGTTTGAACGAAATTGTCAAAGCGTGGGTTAAATATTTGGGCACGTTGTTCAGGCGTCAAATTACCCCCCAAGTGGCACGCATAGGCGAGAATATATCCGCCACGGTGCTCATCATTTCGGTAGTTGGTTGGGGAGGCACCGTTGATTGAGTTTGAGGGATTGGTTTCTTTCCTTTGCCCTCGAGCCTTTTACCCACGCCTCTTCGATGATCGGATCTTTGGCCTAGAACTCGTTTCCATTACGTCAAACCGATAACCCGCATCGGTATTCGCATTCGGTCCCGCATCGCTCTGGGATTGTCGTTCAAGTCGCTTCCTATCAAGCTCCTTGATCAGTTCCTCCTATTTAAATCAAAATTATTAGAATATGTAATTAATATAAAATATAAATTTTAATAATAAATAATTTTAATCACTTACATAATCTTTTGCAGCTAATTCATTAACGAAATTTCCAGACGGTTTTTTCACATGGATATCCTTCCATGCTTCAACTACATGCTCTCCAGGAGGACCCCCCTATACAAATATAAACAATTAAATTAGTTTATTATAAGAAAAAAATATTATTAACTATTAAAGAATTTTTTTTTATGAAACATTTAACAATTAAAGAATTAATACATACCATTCCGTGGCGTATGGACGCCAACGATTTTGTGCCTTGCGTTGTTGGATATTTCATTAGTTGCCGATTCGATTTATTTTTAGTTGAACGATTCAAAAATGCCTCGCTAACGAACAATTCGCAAACCGGTTTCCAAGTCTCGGTATTCAAGTAGTCAGGGGGGAATTTGAGAACTGTGTCCCAATCTTCTGGTTTTTTGTAATGTTGTTTGAAATGCTTGTGTCTGAGCGTCTTTCGCTCACTATACCGCTCCGCCATCACCGAATATAAAGTCCCCATAAGTAGGTCTCGGTGGGGATTCCCATCGATATCAAAGTAGTACTATGTAATAAAATAATTTAAAATTATGTTAATTTATAAATGAGGACATAAAATTATTAGAAATTTTTACATGAAAAATCCATTTTACACAATTTATTACACAATTACTCATACACGCCTATGTCTACATTTTTACTTACAAAGTTGGTTTTATTACACAAATACCACTTAGTCATCATTCCATCCATCATCAATCAAATCCTACTCTCTTCCATCTCTTTTTTCATTTTCTATCAATCAATCCATCATTTCACTCTCTTTTTTTATTCTTTTCTTTTTATTTTGAATTTTATTTCGAGTTTTTAATTTTTAATTTTATTTCGTTTTTAATTTTTTATTTTTAATTTTATTTTCAGTTTTTAATTTTTAATTTTTTTCCATAACAATTCTTCTTCTCTTTTTATTTTTAATTTTATTTCAGTTTTTAATTTTTAATTTTTTATTTTATTTCAGTTTTTAATTTTTTATTTTTAATTTTATTTTCAGTTTTTAATTTTTAATTTTTTTTCCATAACAATTCTTCTTTTCTTTTTATTTTTAATTTTTAATTGTAAAGCTAGTTTCTTATATATTGTTGCTTAGGTCTAGGATTGACTTCTATCAATCAAGGGAGAACTATATATATACATATATGATATGCACACGTAGTGAAGATTTTTGAGACGTACACAATGATATTATTGTCAACATATATAGTAGATATTAGGAAATTAGGTATACCAATACCAACAGCACCACGATTCTAAGATTTTATTTTTGAAATATCTCAAAATCAGTCTAATATTATTTGTACAAATTAAAAACGCGCATGTTAGTGTGTCTAATTAAGTCAATAAAAATCACTATTGAAAGAGTGATGAACATATATAGCATTGCTATTGAAAAAACTAATGATATACAACATTCACGTGCAACAATATTAGAGAATAGTGTGCAGAGATTTCATTGTCAACGTTTCTGGGAAAAAAGATAATGTTGGTGCTGATGTTCGAACCGAGGTTTGTTTTCGGTTTCTTTTTGGTTTTCTCCCATATTTGAAATTTTACACCTTCTGTATGTATTTTTTTAAAATGTTTTTTATCTAGTTGTTTCCTGTCCATTTTTATATCATCAATGGGTAACAATGAGATTTATCATGGATGTTGATGTTCAAAGAGTTTTTCCTGTATTTTAGTTTGTATACAGTTGTTTTGTAGTTTTATTATAGTTTTGCTACTTGCATATGTTATTTCACTATAAAATTAATATGCAACTATTTGCACCAAACTTACTATGTATAACTACTATTTCTTAGTCCCCATCAAATTAAATTCTTGCATAATATATAAACTATCATAAAACGATAATGCAACTATAAGGCAACTATTTGCACTTGCATACAGTTGTTTTGTAGTTTTATTATAGTTTTGCTACTTGCATATGTTATTTCACTATAAAATTAATATGCAACTATTTGCACAAAACTTACTATGTATAACTACTATTTCTTAGTCCCCATCAAATTAAATTCTTGCATAATATATAAACTATCATAAAACGATAATGCAACTATAAGGCAACCAAAACAAAAAATAAATCAAAATGTAACTGTATATAACGTAGATGTATTATTCATGAGGTTTTTTTAAAAATTTTCACATCATACATTGTTTTGAATTTGGTGGGAGGTCCAGATCTGTTTGTTACAGATCTAAATTTCATGAATCTGGATTTCGATATTAGGGGGAGTTGTTTTGATCGAATAAAACAGAAAACAAATGTGTAATTTCAGTTTCTTCACAGTTTTTCTGATTTTTTTTTCGTCATTTTCAGTTTAGATCATTGCATGTATTCTTTTCCAGTTGATTTTGCCAGAATTAATAGTTGTATTTTTCTCGTTTTGGTTTCATTTTGGTTGCTTTGCGGTTTTGAAACGAGCGCGTATTTTCATCTTCATGGTTCGCTTCCGTACGGTACCGAAGGCTTAGTGCATGTGGTATTTTTGTAAATATTTGTATGTGGACTGTATAAATGTTTAATGGGCCGGCCCAAAGTATTTTTGTAATTTTTTTTCCTTTTTTGTATTTTTTTGTTTTTTTCCCAAATTATTACAACCTTTAATAATTAAAAATCACTCACTCTGATTCGATTGAGCACTTGATCCTTGTATTGTTGGGGTACATCGGAAAAATTTAGATGACCACCCGGGCACAACATGCTCACTTGTTGGCCAAGAAATCGAACATAATTGCTGGCTTCAGTGCCAACTACTTTGCCGGTTTCAAGATCTACCTCCACCGGTAAGGGCTTACCAGCTTCTCTCCTTTTTTTTTCGAGATTAGCGTTTGCGGCAACCATGAAATGAGCAACGGTAATTTTGTAAATTAGATAAATATATCGTTTGTAAATGTAATTTTCCCTTTATTTTTCTATTATTTTAATGCTAATTAAATCTAACCTAAACTTAGGTGGTTACCGATAAATAGATAGTGATGACTCACACTTAAGATTGATAAAATTTCACTTTTAGAAAATTTTCCTGAGCCTTCTTTCTATTAGGCCGAAACCACATTCTCCTCTTTTCTTCTTCAAATCTTCATACCTTGAGTGATAGAGTGAGTGCCCACACACATCAAGTGATATCTCAATCATAGTGTGTAAGACTGTGAAGAATCCAATCAACAAGAAGGAGAATCGGGCTCAAGAAGGAGAGAAAGAGATCCAGGTTCAGATCTTGATAATGCTCTGCTACAGAAAGGAATCAAGGGCTAGAGATCTGAACGGAAGGAGTCATTATATTCCGCTGCAACCACTGTAAGGTTTCTGATAACTTTTATGTGTTCATTTCATTGTTTTAGAAATTCATATTAGGATGTTAATGAAACATACTTGTTAGTAAATCTTAATCCTAGTAAAATATTTCCAACAGCTTGTTACAGTTGTAACACATGAACAAACCAGAGTCATTTCTATTAGGGGGTACTTGCTGCCTGTTATTATGGTTCCTTTGATGGTTCCAATTCTGATTGTTCTTATTGGTTCGAGGTTGATTGTTGCGGTTTGGATTCGCTTTGCGATTCTGATTCTTAAAGTTTTTCCCATTGGGTTTCAGAACAGCAATGGATCTTTTATTAGTGTTGTTGTTGTTTTCAACAACAAGCTTTTCTTTTGGTCTTGGCTTCGAGCTTCCTCCTCAATTCGAAGACGAGTGATCATACTTTCCAACGAAAACTCTTTTGTTTTGTGAGTATTTTTAAAATATTTCCACGAAGGGGGTAATTTATCAATCATAACAGCAACTTGAAATTGTTCATCAATAGTCATACCTTCAGACAGAATTTCGTGAGCTATTTTCTGAAGCTCGTGAGACTGGGCTTCGACTGATTTATCATCGGTCATTTGAAACTTCAGGTAGCGGCTCACAGCGTATTTCTTGTTCCCGCCTCCTCGGTATCATATTTTTTCCGTAATGCTTCCCATATCTCCTTGGCAGATTTGTCAAAATTATAATAATCATACAAATCATCAGACAAACCATTCAAAATAAAATTCTTACACAGAAAATCATTTTCTACCCAGGAGTCCCTTTCCTTAACCTGCGACTTCATCCTTCTTCTCGGCAGGAGGTGGAGTCTCAGGCACAACTGGTTTCAAAATAGTAAGCACAAATGCAAAAAAATTTCATGGTCAGAAAAAATAACATCTTCTGTCTCCAACGTTTAAAGTGCAAACCCTCAAAACGAAAAGGCTTGTTAATATCAACAGTAGAACCAAAACATTCATCGGTAGTAGTCATAGCCGAAAGAATGTCTTAAAATTATTGAGTAAACTGCTAGAAAGATAAAAGAGGAACGATATTATCGAATGAAAAATTCGGGGTTGAGTCGCGGACTAAGTCGCTCTCTTTAAGATGTTCGCGGCACTGCCTAGGAGTGTGCAAGCAGTCAAAATTTGCTGGTCTGTCCCCAGGATAAAACAGCCTAGTCGTCGCACTGTAATGAAGTAATCACACAAAAATATTGTAAGAAGAAGAAACAATGTAAAGTGAATAGATGCAAAAAATTAGATAAAAAGGAAAAAAGAAAAAAAAAAAACCTTTTGAATTTTTCAGTACTATATTGTCTGTCCTACCAAGATTACTTCATTTATTAGGTCTTGTACTCATAGACTAGACTCAATAAATGATAAGAGAGTCATCTAAACTAAAACAAATAGGAACTAGTTTTATGTATTGCCTTTAACTGAAATATTGTCGTTGCCACAACTTTTGTCGATAAAAAATTGTCGCAAAGATTTTCTTTTTCTTTTCTGTGTTGGTGAAAAAGAAAAATCAAAGTTAGAATTGGTTATGAAAAAAAAAACACATAAATTTTAGTTTCAGATTATAGGAAAAAAAAAAAAAAGGAAAGGATTAATACTTAGAAGTACATTCCTATATGATAGAAAAGGATCCTATGATCATGGACTGATTTACCGACGATTGCAAATCTCAAGTTTGTCTATAAAGAGCAAATCTAATTATATTAGTGTCTATAATTGATTTTTTTTTTCCTGTGTAATACTAATTCATAAAGCCTCATTAATAAGTGTTACATGATCTTGTACATTAATGGAACTCATGGTTATGGTCCTGAATTTATTAATATGAAACATTTTTTTTTTCAAAGTGAAATCTCCTAGTATATGAAAGAGTGAAAAAGTGCTTTTGTTGTTGTGGAATAAGAAGCCTTCGTATCTTAATAAATGTCTTTAATTTTTTCGGAGCTATTAGAGCGGGATCCACTTTGGGGGAATATGAGTCGAAGCAATAATAAAAATATTTCTAGTGGAACATCTTCCATAATCTCTGAAGAGGGAGTTTACTAAAACGAGAGATAAGTAATTCAACTCATACATCCAGATGATTAATGTTTGGAATCCATATATATTATGCAAGGTGATATTACTTTTGCTAATTCGAATTGAATGGTGACATATATCTTAACTGTATTTACCGATCAGCTTAACTTGCTTTGCTCTCGAACCTTTATTTTCATTTCAATTTCACAAAAAAATTCGACATAATTTTCTTTTTATAAACCTCTTAGTATTACCCAGCTTCATCTTGTATTTATTTTTTTTTTCAAAGGATATGCATATCTAATTTATCTTTGATTATATTACTTTTACATTTTCTTTTATTGCAACCTAAGATATTAGTTTTTTACTAATAGTATAGAGAGATCTTAGGTTCCAAGCTCCCTCACCACTAAACTAGCCTTGGTGGGAGTCTTTTTTACATCCAACAATAATGAAAGCTGCTAGCTTTTGAAAAAGCAATAAAGCTACTTTGGCTTGTTTCATCTTTCATTTTGCTTTTTACAATTGAATCTTTCCTTTTGATAATTGGAATCTTTTTATTGCTATTTTTATGTCTATATGTGATAAGATATGACTTGTTTACCCACCCAATTTATAAGTAGCTGTAAGAATACACACAATCGATCGAACTTTTAACCAGGGCAAGCTAATTATTAGTAGTTACATATATAACAAACCATGCAGATAACGTACAAATTCTCACGAATAATTAATAGTATATTAAAAAACCAGTAACTTCAAACTAGGTCTAGTGGCCATGCAAATTACTCTCAGGCATACATTATCACACAACGTTACAGACACTACGCAAGCTTATTACGATCACAACATGAAAGTAAAACAATAAGAAAAACGTCAAACTAATGAGCTTTATATTATTATTACAAACCATATCAACTATTTTAATTTCATTGAGTGGATCTCGAAGTAGCGGACTCCGAAAACATATTTGCTGCATTATTACTTTCTGTTTCCACCGTAGGAAAGCTCAATCCAGTTGTGTTTGAACCAAACGAGGTCAAATCGGTCGTACTTTGCAAACCAGACATATCATCGTACCTGGCAACATTTCTATCCGAGGCATGGAATGAGAGCTGTGGATATGAATACAAACCGCCGGGATTTCTCTCCTCATTAACATTGTCTGCTTGTTCTTGAAGTGTCAAGGCAAACTCCAAATTTTCCATCACATCGTGCATCTTGGGCCGTTGGATCCTCTGTTCACGCACACAACTTTGTGCTACCTCTACGAATTTCTTGAAGCATTCTGGGGCAATCTTACCCATCAAAAACGGGTCGATTATGTTTTGAAGTGTCCCTTCGCTGATACACTTTTGTGCCCAATACACTAAGTTGCGTTGGTCATCTTCCAACTTCACGTCCACCGCTTTTCGCGCGCACAAGACTTCAAACAATACAACTCCGAAAGAGTACACGTCAGACTTGTCTGTTAACTGGTTATTCCTGGCATATTCCGGATCCAAATACCCGAATGTTCCTTTGACTAAAGTATTAACCACAGTATCAGTTACACCAATTCGGGATAATCCGAAATCTGAAACCTTGGCTACCCAATTATCATCCAGTAGAATGTTTGTGGTTTTCACATCGCGATGGATGATTGTGTTTGTAACGCCTGCGTGAAGGTAGTGTAGCCCACGCGCCGCTCCCACACAAATCTCTAGTCTCTGCTTCCACGGAAGCGGGTCATTGTTTGACCCGTAAATATGGTCTCGGAGGGTCCCATTTGCCACGTATTCATAGACGAGGATCATCTCGCCGCCGTCGTCGCAGTAACCAATCAAGGAGACCAAATGGACGTGGCGAAGCTGAGAGAGCATCTCAATTTCCGTAACGAACTCGCGTGCGCCTTGTCTTGAATCAGGATTCAACCGCTTGACCGCAACTGTTGACTCGTCGTCTATAATCCCTCGGAACACATTGCCGAAGCCTCCCCTTCCGATCACCAACTCATCATCGAAGTCGTTGGTTGCTGTTTTGATCTCCGAGAGTGAGAAACGGCGGCAAATCTCTTCGGGCAGCGATGAAGCTTTTGAAAATTTGTTGGATTTTCCTTTGTGGAAATCTCTGTAGGGTCTTCTCTTCTTTACTCTCCACAACACTACCCAACAAACTATGCACAATATAATCGTGAGTAGGCCCATGCCACTCCCAATGGCAATGAATACCGCTGTTTTCTTCTGCCTCTTTTTCTCTGTGCCGGAAGATGGGTTTGCTATGCCGAGTACTTCTGGGTTTGGTCCAGCGAGATTGCCGTGATTGCTTATTTTCAACACTTCAACCCCGTTCAAGATGGTATTAGTATATCTACTTAGTCTTTCAAGCGGGACTAAATCAATGGAAATAGAATCCTGGTCTTGAATATTTACCACGTAGTCTCGGTAGAACGGAATTCCATTACCCCCGCTGGAGGAAATAACATCAAAGAATGACTCGGCCACATTATTGGCTACGTAGATGCTGAATGATCTGTCGTTGGGCCTAGTGATCTCTTCCTGAAACTCACAAAAATGAAGCCTAACCAGATACTTGAATCCTCTGTCCACAGGTAAGATGGAAGTCAAATTGTGGAGACTGTTGTAGGTCGAGTTATTTGTCATGAAAAGAGCAGACTGGTAGACCTCATCGGGTGCAGTATAGTTTCTTATTAATTCAGAGTATTTGAGAGGTTTAGTATAATTTGTAGTAACAAAAGGTTTATGATCAGTCACATGGGTTTTATTGCGAGTCAGAAAGGTTGTTCTACCTACATCGGACCATTGTCTATACATGCCAGTGTCATCTCTTCCTGGTATCGATCTCCCTCCCATATTTATTCTCCCAATAGTCTCGAGTGCCAAATTATCATTGATTCGAAATATTTGATTATTATTCATGAGGCCGACGTATTTCGGCTGATCTATAGAATCGTAGTAATAAAGATCTTTTGGCATAGAAACAATCTCGATTCCATTGACAAAAGCATATGAATAATTATTAGATGATGACGAAGGAATAAAAGTTAAGCTCAATGTTTTATTTGGCTCGACTACGTAAACGCAGAATTCTCTCATGAAAGAATCTTGGTTTAAGCTTTCAGCAACGAGACTAGCACTGAAATTTTTGAGTAAGGTAAAGGAGGAACCGGCTTTGACGTCAAAGTAAGCTTTAGAGGCATCGAAATCCGTGTACTGAGCCGAATAGAAATGCAAACGAACAAATTTTGGACCAGACTCCTTGAGTGGAAAGGTGTAAGTAAATTGAGAGCGGAAGATACGAGCGGTGAAGTAGGGGACCTTTTTGCCAGAGTTGGGTTGGGACTTGGCCACGGAAACATAGCTGCTATTAGTATTAGCTTGTGTTTGAGCGAACTTAGAGGGTTCCTCTGCTATCCATATTCGGCCATCTGGTGCAGCCGTGTCGTCTTCAGTCGAGGCCCCACAATCGAGGGCAATGTTATCGACGGGGATATAGGCAGGAGTGGTAGAGGAGTTAACGGTAGAGATGTGATAAAAGAAGAGAATAAACAAGTAGGAAGGGGTGATGATCACAACTGGGAGATTCTTCATGAGTAGAGAGAGAAAGAGAGTATTAAAAGAACAAGGTAACTAATTTGTTCTGGGTAGCTAGAGTACTCAGATATTATAAAAGAGCATGCTGTGTGGTTTTCACAACAATTAATAAATTAGAAAAATATCAGTTTTACATCTTTGGAGTCCTCTATGGGCTTTCTTTGTTATTTCGCAGCTTAAGTGTTACTTTATAATTGATTTGTTGTTTTCCTAATAAGAATATATATCACCTCTTTGCACTTCCAGTGAGTAGGGACTACAGGATAATAAAGATACTATAATTATAATGATCTGTATTATTCAGCAAAAGAAAAAATAATTAAAAAAAGCTATGTAGGTCTTGCATGATTAAAAATGTTGAGAAGACTCCTGTACCAAGAGTTGACTAATAATTTCAAAACAAAATGAAGATATATGTCGTCTTGATCATGAGTCTACTCACTAATTTATTAAACTACACTTACTTTTTTTCTATCGTGTTTTAAAAAAATACTAAATAATTTTGCAACAACCATACTATACATATGTACATATATATATACACGTGCGAGACACACAAATAGTTTTATATTAAGTTACAATAACTAAATAATATATATAATGAAAGGTTATAGCACAATGTATATATATTAAGGTTATTATATACGATAAAATACTAATGTTATATATTATTATTTAAGCACAAATCAACTTACCTTTTAATGGTAAAAACTTTCCAACTTTTAACTGAATTTGTTTTAACAATATGACTCAAGGAGATTCTTTTTAACTAAATTTAAAAATATATATTATTTAATTAATTAAATTAAATAATAAACTTATTAAAGAGTAAGGTAAGAATTTTAAACTATATCTATTTAATAGTACAATAATATCGAATTAAAATATTAATTTTATATAATTCATGTCGTAAAAATAAATCCAAAAAAACTTAAATAAAATAATTTTAAATATTTATAAAATAAACATTACTAAGAACATCAGTTAAATATATTCTTTTAAACTAAGTTATAGTCATTTTTTATGTATAAAGATATATAATTCTACTGTCATATTTTATTGAACTAATGCATCAATCATTTTAAATAGCTAGGCACCTTTTGCTATTTAGATATAGCTAAGATTCTAAATGTGTCGTGAGTACTGGACCCAGCATTATGCACACAACATATGCATAAATAAAAGTGAACCTTGCTTTAGGAAAATCAAAACCTACCATTTAAATTTTTGTTTATTACCCCAATAATTAAACATCATTACATTTAGAACTGTTAATACATTTGAAAATTAATACGTTATCCACATGAGATGTGGTGTTGAGAGTTGACTCGTGGGGTAATTAGGAGTAGATAGTCTTCATACTCTCCCGAAATTACAAAAGGCCTTACTTTATATGAGTGCATCTTTTTCATCAAATATGGTACCATTTTTCTTTGAAATTCCAGCTCGCCGTAATATGTTTACCGAGCTTTTTGACTCTCATATACTTCTTTCTTTTGCTAAAATTGACCAAACTTTGATAAGAAAGCAAAAAAGCAGGCCACGTAAGACGCCTAATATGGAATAACTTCTTCTAGTTCTAGTCAAAATGAGAGTGAAGCAATATTATTTGTTATGCCATTCACAGTTTCACTATATTCTACTCGGTAGTTGACTCATCACCACCAACCTAGCTCTTTCCAGTACTATCATGTCCACATAAATTCTTAGTACTAGATTTAGAACCTATAATTAATCAGATCTTTTTAATAAGTCCTTCACTACACTACCAACAGTACCAACGTCTTAAGAATCTAAATTTAGATAAATTCTCCTACTTTTGATCATGAAAACCTTACTCATTTTCATCATTCTCTTATTTCTAATCAGTATAGTCAAAGTTTCAAGCACCTCAAGAGTAGTACCCCATAATTCCAAACTGAATATTTCTAAAACCAATCCTCCTATTCCTTCCACCACCCAACAACCCAAAAACTGCAACAAGGTCAAAACAGTAAAATTATATAAACCCATCGCTCTTGCTTCCTCAGCAACTCTATTAGCAATATTCTTCTTTCTTCTGGGTTTTACTATGTTCTGGAGACTAAGAAGAAAAACTCATCATCAGCAGATAATAAAAAACGACGAAGAGAAAGCATCTCTGTCTCCTAGAGTTGTCGTAACTGTGAAGAATCAACAACACTGCCGTCGTTTTACCCTCGACGAGATTCGATCCGCAACCAACAACTTCGACCCCGATCTCAAAATCGGAGACGGTGGGTACGGAAGAGTTTACAAGGGTTACATAGACAACGACAAAGAAAATCCAGTGGCGATCAAAGTGTTGAAGTTGAAATCAACCTCAACTTCAACGTCGTTGATCCAGGAAATTCATGCGTTTTGGCTCGAAATCGAAACGATTTCGAAACTCCGTCACTCTCATTTGGTCTCTCTGATTGGTTACTGTGATGATGAACGGTTCATGATCATAGTTTATAAATACATGGCACACGGAACACTCCGCGATCATCTTTACGGAACCGGTGGTCACGAATCGATTTTGACATGGAAAGAGAGGTTAGAGATCTGTATAGGCGCGGCTCGTGGATTGGCTTACCTTCATTCAGCGACTGAGCGTGGGATCATCCACCGTGACGTAAAGACTAACAATATTCTTCTAGACGAGAATTGGGTTGCGAAGGTTTCGGACTTTGGGCTTTCGAGAATGGGCCCAATAAGCCCATCAAAAAGCCATGTTACTACAACAGATGCGAGTGGGACTTTTGGGTACTTGGACCCAGAATACTTTCGAACTAGACATCTCAATGCTAAATCTGATGTGTATGGATTTGGGGTTGTGCTTTTTGAAGTATTGTGTGGTAGAGCAGCTGTGGATATGAGCCTTGATGAAGAACAACAGAGCTTGGCCCAATGGGCTCAGTATAATGTGAAGAATGGGACGCTTGATCAAATGGTGGATGAGAATTTGAGGGGTGAGATTAGGCCAGAGTGTTTGAAGGTCTATGGTAAGATAGCTAATAGATGCTTGCGTAGTGAAAGGAAGCGACGGCCCACGATGGCTGATGTGTTGAAGGCTCTTGAGATTGCACAGAGGGTGCAGGAAGGTGATCCTGCAGCCGTGGAGGAGGGGATTAAAATTAGTGAGTCTAATAGCATTGAGGAAAAAATTTCATGTTGGGGTGGTGGAAATCAGGTGGATCTAAGCCCACCGTGTAAGGATATTATGGTGAATTCTTGTCCAACAGTACTTTGCGAGAAAACAAAGTCTCAGAAAATGTTAGTGAGATTTTTTAGTGAGAAGGCGGGGTTTAAATGGGCCATGCAACCAAGTTCTCGTGCTTTGATTAAGGCTTTGTGTTTCAAGTGTTCGCATACACTTAAGGATCGTAGTGAAAGGAAATATGACCCTGTCTTATAATTCCCATTGTAACTGAATAGTGAAAATTAAATTGTTGATACTTGATCGTATAAATTAAATACACGTGTGATTTTTTCTAAGAAAATATATAAGGGAAATATCATATTTGAATTTATACTAGAGTTCTGTAAGAGCAAAGCATAGATCAGTAACTAACTAACTCTAATTGAAAACTAATAACTAACTAGACCTTTTTACAACTAACAATATACACAGGCGGCCCTAGGCATACGCGGGCTAGGCCCGCACCTAGGGCCTACTCTTTTTGGGTGCTTAAAATAAAAAAAAATAAAAAAATTCATTAGATTTTTATTAAAGTAAAATTAAGTGTATTATAAACAACAAATAGTCATAGTTTAGTTGGTTGAGGTGTATGACATATTATACAATGTCATGGGTTCGAATCCATAACACTTGTTGTAGAGCAAAATTCGCAACACCAAAAATGAATAATAATACTAATAATAAGAAGCAATGCGGGTGGTACGATTTTTGACTATTTTTTCAAACCAACCCCCACATGCAGTTTTTTTAATTTTCCAAACTACACCCGCACTAAGAAACTAAAAAACCACAAAAACCGCACCGCAAAAAATGGTGCGGTGCGGTGGTTTTCGCAGTTTAGACTATCACAAATACAATAAAGATACTTGTCAAAAATACTATAAGACTTTAAAATAAATATTAAAAAAAAAATAAGTTTCAATAATATAAGAATTAGTGGGCTTTGGGTTGGACATTGACATATTAGACCTAAATAAATATAAAAATTTGTATTTTTATAATGTGCGGTGCGGTGTGGTTTGAACTGCATATTAATAATTTAAAACCGCAAACTATATCGCACTGTGCTGTTTAGGAAAAATTCAAACCACGACTGCACCTCAAAGAATTTCAAACTGTATTTTTTTGGCGGTATGGTACGGTGCAGTACAGGCGGTTTGAGCGGTTTGATGAACACCCCTAATTACCATACCATTTTTGCCCTTTACGACCAAATTTTGTAATACAATATATGTTGTATTATACATAACAAATGGTCCGTATTAACTTGTATTATAATATTTACAAAGGATTTAGGGTCAACACCAATCTCCGACCCGAACCCGAGACCCGAGACTCGGACCCGGACCCGGACCCGTAGTTGGTGTTGGGATCGAGTGTATTAAAAATATATTATAAATTTACACAATCAATTAATACAAGTCAATACCAAAACATTGTATTGTATTAAATAATACTAATACAATACAATACAACACAATACAATACAATACGGCGTACCAAACGAGCCCAAGGTCAATTTCTTACACTTGTACAATAATAAAATTTGTATTTTATAATTTTTTATTTTTAATTTGTACTGCAATTAAAATTTCATACTTTGATTTTTGTTACAAATATTTATAGTATTAAAATTAAACAAACAAAAATAAAAATAAATTGTAGCAAGAAGAGCTAGACACGTGCATCGCACGTGTGCTAGCCTTACCTAGTATATTATAAAATAGTATCAATCTTATAAAAGCTATTAAATTACAAAAAATAATTATACTCTTTTATTTGAAAGAAAGTCAAAAACAAACATAGAAAAAAGTTGTAAATAAAGAAATATATAAATACTATTTAAAAATAATAAATTAAAAAAATATGATATAACAAATTAATTTAAATAAGTTAACTTTTATCACAAAGACTAAATAAATGCAAAAATAAAACTAATAATCTGACAATTAAAAACTAAATGTAAATATACTTATAAATAGAAAATTTTAAATTCTACAATGTACCCTTATTTGTTTTAGTACCCAAAATAATTTTTTTAGTCAAATTTTTTCTCATGGTCATGTACGTTATAGTTATTTAAGACATCCTACAAAATTTTAAGAAATTCGGAAAAGTTTAACACGCCGAAAACTACGTTCAAATAGTGTATTGCACGCGTGACTATTTTGTTTTATACGCGTGTAAAATAGACTGCTTAAACATTATTTTCTATATTGTAAATTATTCGGAATTTTTCAAAATTTTGTAGGTTATCTTAAATAGTTATAACATACATGAATATGAAAAAAAATTAGACTAAAAAAATTTTCTCGAGGCCGAAACAAGTTAAGGGTGCCTCAGTACATCCCTTTTAAGGGGGTGCATTGTAGAATCTAGGAGTGTACGTCGGTCGGTTTGGTCGGGATATAGCATATTTTTATTAACCCAATATAAATATCGGGTTGCAAATATTTAATCGTAACCCGCCTAATGAAAATTTAAAAAAAGTTCAACCCGCCCAATAATTTTTTCGATTTGGTCAGGTTAACCCGTCCAAACGGTCCTTTTTATATTATTTTTTTTTATAATTGTTATTGTTAGTTTCTAAAATTTAAGTAATTAAATTTAAAAAAAATAAAAAAAAATATTATTTATATTTCAAGCTAAAAAATGTTATAGTTTAAATTAATTTCAAGAACTTTAATATAAGATAAATATAATTGAGTAAACATAAAATAATTGAATAAAATAATAAAAAAAAGTGATAATATGGTATAGATTTTAAACTTTAACTTCAATATCCAAATACACTAAAACATATTAACTATAAAATTTAATTTTTAAGTTAAAAATTAAAATGTCCAAACTTTAAATACAAAATAGTTTAACTAATAAATGTAATTTATATAATATAAGATATACACTTTTATTAAAAATATATAAATCGGTTTAATTCGGTTTATTCGGGTTAATTGGGCGCTTTAGAATAATTTATAAACCACCCAATATATTCATTGGACGGTTTAGATTTTCATTGTATTATTTTCGGGTTGTATTTTTTGTCGGTTTATTCAGTTTGGTTTGAGTGGTTTATTCGGGTTGGGCGGTTTGTAAATTTTATTGAACACCCTTAGTAGAATCACCCAACTTTAAAATAGACTGCTTCAACATTGTTTTCTATATTGTAAATTATTCGGAATTTTTCAAAATTTGGTAGGTTATCTTAAATAGTTATGGCGTACATAAATATGAAAAAAAATTAGACTAAATTTTTTTTCTCAAAGCCGAAACAAATTAAGGGTGCATCAGTACATCCCTTTTAAGGGGGTGCATTGTAGAATCACCAAATTTTATATATGCTATAATCACAATTACCATAAAAGAAATAAAAGTAATAAATATAATTAATAAAATTACCACAAAAATAATACAGCTTACACCGTAAAAATGGTCTCCGCTTAACCCGCTACCACCCTCTTCATCGAAAAACATCCACAACTTACCAGCCAAATTCGTTTCTCGTATACAATAACCACATGTCTTCGATCATCTTGCCGTCATTCCGGTAAATGGAAGCAACGTCCACCTCCGTCTTCACTTTATAACATAACATCCTGCTCTATTTTTTGCCTTGGCTAGCTAGTTGATGACAGTATGATGTTTGGGTCTAACTGGTATTTAAAAGAATTGTTAGGCTATTTTTAGCATACATTTTAGGTCACTTTTTATAGTTGTTTTCCTTATTTGTTATTCTTTTTGGAATAGAATTACGCTTATTTTCTTTGATTTCAGGTTTAACACTTGGAATATATCAATTGATCAAATTTCGGAAAATAACAAGCTATAGAATAGAGAAAATTCTGCAAGAAAATAAAGCTAAAACTTCAAGCTTAAATTCGACTATGTTCTTATCAGATTTTAGAAAAAGTCAAAACATAAAAGTTTTAGATTTCTTTTTTTTCTTTCCAACGCATCTTGAATCAACTCATTTGGAGTTTGTATGTGAAAGTTATGCACATTTTACTGAAAGATGCTGAAGCTGTCAAATTTTGCTTCAGTAGTCGCGACCACCACTCTCCATGGTCGCGACCCTTTTTCATGGTCGCGACCATGGTCGCGACTAGGAGCCAAACAACGAGTTTTTTTTTCGTATTTTGCCTATGGTCGCGACTAGACTTTATGTAGTCGCGACTAGGGGCGAAAAACGAGATTTTTGGGCAGTTTTTGACTTTTTCAAAGGTAGCAACCCTAATTTCTATTTAAGGGGCTCGTGTTTTAGAAGGAAAGGGGGCAAAAATTGTACCCAAAAGTGAAAGAAGGAGGCAGAGGAAGCAATGGTGGCGATCCGGAATGCAATCACCTACTAGTTTTTTCTTAAACTCTTAATTTCTATGTTAATTTCTGTTCTAGTTTTGATTATGGATGTTATTATGGATTTTATGAACTAAACTCCTATTTGGGGAGATGATGAATGTTGATTGAAATTATCTTTAGTTAATGATAATTGCTATTTCTCCTTTCTTGATTGTGAATTTATCCAAATTTGTGTTTAATTAGATGTTTAAGGTTGATCACCTTGTACATGCTTTATGATCTCAATTCAAAATATGAAAAGGGAGAATTAGGAATGCTAAAATTGGATAAACTAGGTTTTGATGTGAAACGAAAGTATTTGCATAGCCTTTGTGACATTTGGATTATTGCTTAATGTTGATTATATGTTAATTTATCTCAAAGATGATTAGATAACATGTGATTTAGGACCTAAAAGATCTGAAAAGAGTTAGGTTAATTTTTATAATCTGTCATTCACATTGAGAAAGAGAATAGTAATTAGCATTAACAATTGGGTAATTAAATCAACAGGATTCTTTTTCCTAAAGATTCATCCATAATTAATTACACTTATTATTATTATTATTATCATGCTTTTCAATTTTTAGTTATTTTATTATTCAACCTTATTATTGATTCTACTAAATAGAAACAAGAATTTAATTGATTGGTACTTAGCTACAGTCCTCATGGGAACGATCTCACTTACCTGAGTATTACTTATTAAAACGATACGTGTACTTGCGTGTTGGATTTATCACAACAAGTTTTTGGCGCCGTTGTCGGGGACTGTTAATCAATATAGTTGAATTCTATTCTAATTTGGTTTCTTTTTATTTAAGTTTATAAATGTTTTATTGATGAGTTTGACCTGCAAGGTAAATCCAGATGCTATATCTTGAGGATTTTGCCCAACAACACAATGAACCATTCTATTCTGCTTGGAGGAGATTTAAAGAGCTTGGAGAGAGATGTTATCCCACTTTCTCAAGTGGATGTTTTACGTGGCTCTTTTATAATGGACTTGATGATGAAACAAAAAGTTGGGTGGATTATGGAGCAGAGGTTACTGGAGAGCCTTTGTCAAGCAGAGGTCATGAAGCAATAAATCTGTTGAATGATATGGCAGATTTTGATTACAATTAGCATTGGAATCCATCACTTCAAGGTCGGAGTCACCAATACCCTCCTTATTGTCCAAACTCACCCCAACCAATTGAAGAAGAGGAGGATCTACTATCACTTCCAAAAGAGATTAATCGCTTGGCGGACATGGTAAAAGCTCTATGTGATAATTTAATGGCGCATGATTCAGAGAGTTTTAAGGATAATAACTCAAATAACGAAAGTTATGAGAGTTGTTTGAATATAGTAGAAGCATCATCAGATGAATACATAGAAGAGATTGAGCCTAGAATTGAAGAGAAAGAATCCTTTGAAGTGGTTGAAAATTTGGATACATTGGATGCTTGCTCAACAAATGATGATCTTAATTTGGTGAATGAAGAAACATCCATCCTCAATGATGAAATTATTGAAGATCAAATCACAGTCAAGGATGTGGATGGTCATGAGGAAACTGAACAACCAATTGAGAGGTTATTTGAGAAAAGCAAGAAAGAGGTGCCATTGGTGGCAGAAGAATCACTTGTAGTTGTTGATTTGAGGTTGTCAACACCACTATATTATGAACCACCAATGGACCCTTATTTTCCACTAATGTCGCATTCTCCATATTGTATTCTCTTCGAGTTACCAAAGGCTTCTCCCCAAGCTCATCATCCAAGGTCTTTTGTTGTTGGTGCGGATGTTGGTTCAAACTCCTTACATGCCAAGCTTGAGGGCATCTTCAAAAATAACTTTCAAGTTGTCTTGCATGACGCTTATTATGGGCGTCAAGTTGATGTGACATGGACCTAAGGTAAGCTTTCTTCTCTTTAAGTTTTATTTTCACATTGGGAACAATGTGAAAAATTAGTTTGGGGGAGGGGCTTAATTTTAATTTTTTTTTTATTTGTTTGATTGTTTAGTTGTTTAGTTAGTTTTTTTTTTTTTTTTAGTTGTCGTGGTTTAGTGTGTTGTTAATTAAGCCAAGATCAATTTTGTTGCTCTTGTTATTTGTGAAATGTCTTGAAATTTTGAAACTGTGTACTTAATTCTTTTAACTCTTTTGATTAGTTTGGATGCTTGTAAAGCCTGTGTATGAATGCAATTTGAGGATCTGTGAAATATGTTATAATTATTTTACTGTGGTTTGTGGTAAGATTGATTGAATAGCTTAGAACTTGCATGTCTTATTCTTTTGAGACGAAATCCTTGACAACATTTACTAGGAACATGATTTAGGCAGTTTGTTTGGATAGTTTGAGCCTTTCAAGCCTACCATAAAATGAATATCCTTTGTGAACCCTTTTGAGCCTAAACTTATTTCGTTTCTTCACCCATTGAACTAAAAGATGTATCCACACTGTTGTTTTTCTCCTCATTACATTTTGAATGGTATCATAAGCCTTACAATAAGTTTGGGGGAGTGAAATATTTAGTGTGTGGAAGTATTGAAGAAAAGAAAAAAATCTTGCGTGATTGAGAAACATGTGAAAAAAAAGAAGAAAAAAGAATTGTAACTCGACATCACTTGAAAAAAAAAAGAATTAAAAAAAAAATCAGAAATAAAAGAAAATTTCAGTGATGTCTGGTGATTGAAAAAAATTAAAATAGAAAAATCTCAATCATGGTTAGTTGTGGGAACACTTCGGGAAGTTTTAAAATTATGAGAAGCTTGTGGGTTCTTTTGTGCTTATGATACCATTAGCCAAAATTGTCTTTCATTTTCCAAATATCTAAGCCATAAATTCTAACCTTAAAAAGTCTTTTTGATTCCGAAAAGAAGGTTGTCAACATTAGTGGAGAGAGGTAAGCATGCAAGCATATTGGCTATTAGTTTGTGGACTGATTTGATGGAGTGAAACAATTATGACATTATTTTAATATTGAAGTTAGTTTGTATCTCTACATTGTGTGATAAGAAGAGCATCCTAATTAATTGTTAGAGTTTTTGGAATTGAAAATCTAGTTTAGTTAATGGAAGGAAATTTCACATGAGCCAGCAGTAATATAATTATCTGATAGCTTAGTTAATCGAGTTTTAGTGTTAGTCTTAGTCTTACTCGAGGGCGAGTAAGAATCTAGTTTGGGGGAATTTGTTAGGCTATTTTTAGCCTACATTTTGGGTCACTTTTTATAGTTGTTTTCCTTCTTTGTTATTCTTTTTGGAATAGAATTACGCTTGTTTTCTTTGATTTCAGGTTTAACACTTGGAATATATCAATTGATCAAATTTCGGAAAATAACAAGCTATAGAATAGAGAAAATTCTACAAGAAAATAAAGCTGAAACTTCAAGCTTAAATTCGACTATGTTCTTATCAGATTTTGGAAAAAGTCATAACATAAAAGTTTTAGATTTCTTTTTTACTTTCCAACGCATCTTGAATCAACTCATTTGGAGTTCGTATGTGAAAGTTATGCACATTTTACTGAAAGATGCTGAAGCTGTCAAATTTTGCTTCAGTAGTCGCGACCACCACTTTCCATGGTCGCAACCCTTTTTCAGGGTCGCGACTAGGAGCCAAACAACGAGTTTTTTTTTTCGTATTTTGCCTATGGTCGCGACTAGACTTTATGTAGTCGCGACTAGGGGCGAAAAACGAGATTTTTGGGCAGTTTTTGACTTTTTCAAAGGTAGCAACTCTAATTTATATTTAAAGGGGTCGTGTTTTAGAAAGAAAGGGGGCAGAAATTGGACCCAAAAGTGAAAGAAGGAGGCAGAGGAAGCAATGGTGGCGATCCGGAATGCAATCACCAACTAGTTCTTTCTTAAACTCTTAATTTCTATGTTAATTTCTGTTCTAGTTTTGATTATGGATGTTATTCTGGATTTTATGAACTAAACTCCTATTTGGGGAGATGATGAATGTTGATTGAAATTATCTTTAGTTAAGGATAATTGCTATTTCTCCTTTCTTGATTGTGAATTTATCCAAATTTGTGTTTAATTACATGTTTAAGATTGATCACCTTGTACATGTTTTATGATATGTAATGGGTAAAAATAATTACAATGGGTAAAAATGTAAAAAAATTACTATTTTTATATATTTATTAAATAATCCCTTTATAAAAGTGATGTGCTAAAAAATGCATATGCACAACTTTAGCACTCCGAATTGCTCTTATTGCCCGATTCAAAAACGAAAAAAAACAAAAAAAACCTGCTGTTATTGCTACATTTGGGAATCGGTATGTTATACATATGCGAATAGAAGTGATCATACTTAAAATCTAAAAATGAAGCTTATTTCTGCCAAAACATTTTTCGTTTTTCCGTTAATTAAGTCGCAAATATACACGTAAACGATGATTGAAAATAAGATGAAATATTATTAAACAAACAAACGACATCCAATTATAGAATTTAACCAGGGAGTTCATGAGCAACATGGCACCTTCTTTCCTATTTTTTCTTCGGGAAGCAGGTGCGATCGTATTTTGCCTTACAGCCTGAGTATCCGATATTTCTTTTCCCTGTGCAATGAGGATTCATGCAAAACCCGGCATGTTCAGCGTTTAAAACAGCCTGTGACGGTTTAACAGTTGCCACTAAGACCCTTCGGCTTATTTCAGAAGGCATTTGGAACTCCAGATCCACTTCTTGTTGGCCGATGAGGCATTCTTTACTGCGGCAGACAGAGGAAATATTGGTGGTGGTGTTGAGGATGCTCACCGACATTGTATCATTAGCTCCGCATTGAGTTGAAGTATTAAGCACAAGCATCGTCGTCATCACCACCGACAGTGCACTAACAAAGAGGTTAGTCGACCCACAGAACTCTGTCATTGTTATAATTATCTACTCTTTTTCTTCTCTTTCTTTTCTTTATTGTCTTCTTCGCACTCTCTTCTCCCTTAAATAAGAAAAAAATACTGTGAAAAGAAACAGATAAGAATGTTGTTCAAAAAAAATAAAAAAAGAGATAAGAATGAATTACGTGGTGACCTTTAGTTGGTCGGTCTGTTTAAGCCAATAACATATGGTTCATCTAGCGGTGGTCACGGATGAACCAAGATTCTCACTTAAAAATTAGTGTCTCATATTATTAAATAATTTAAATTTGACACATCAATTAATTTTTAATTTATTAAAAAATTAAACTTTTAATTGAGTGAACAGTTAACATATTTAATATAAATTAAATTAGTTGATGTATTAAATTTAAATTAGTTTTACACACTATGAAATGTCAATTTTTATAGTTCCAATTATTATTTTTTTCAAAACAAAACCAATATAGCAGATTTTTTAAAATTAAAAACCAAACCTAATCAATAAAATGCTCAAACCAAACCAATCCACTTAAAAGCAAATTGGTTTGGTTTGAAATTGACCGAGTTTAAAATATTTAATTATTTTTTTCTTCAAATAATTAACAATGATGATATAGTAACAAATCTAACTCCATAATTTTATGTCAAAGCATAAAATAAAATACATAAATCCAATTACGGTCATAATTCTATAGCTAACTATATATATCATAATAGTAGCAAATAATAATAATAATAATAAGCAAATTTTACATGTTTTTTTTTTTTTTGGAATAAACTTAGCAACTTTATTAACTAACAATCGTTAATAACAATAGAACGCACTTCGTTGGAATAATTCTCCAATTGAAACACACAAACTGGAGAGAAACATGAATTCTCGCTAAAACATGGGCCAGCTTGTTTGCAGATCGTTTGAAAAAACGTCTCAACATTATTTAAAGATAAGAGAGGAGTGCGAACATCATGAACTAAAAGACCAAAAGAGGATGACAAAGTATTTGGCTCTGCACAGCTTGAACACAAATTAAACTATCAGTTTCCAAAGTCAATTGTCCCCACAAATGACAGTCAATACAGCTTAAAGCTTCTTTTATGCCAACAAAATCATATATTTCAGGTTGCACCTGCCATTTCGGCATAAAAATCCCTGTTTCTCCGCTGCCCCCATTCACTGATAACTACTCGACGCTGTGGACACCCGACCGAACCCAGAACCAAGAACCGATAAGAACCAATAACAACGCCAGAAACCAATAAACCAAAACCAATGAGAGAAACTATAGATGCATGTCAAAAGACTAGACTAATGAGAAAACCTAATTAGTTTCAACACATGAAACTAAAAATTCTAACCCCATAAAAACACAATAGGAATTAACCTAATTACAGTAAAAAAAATAAAAGAACAAAATAATGGAGACAGAAAGAAATTTAAACTGACGAACAAAAGGAGAGATAAAAGAATAATATTCTAAACCCATAAGAATGAAAGGCCGCAGTTAATCAACACAACCAGGCGTAATTGCAATTAACCAAAAGAAACCCTAAATATTACTCCAAACGAAACCGATCAAGATCCAAATCGACCTTTGAATGAATAGTAACAATAATGAAGTTGAGATTAACTCATACCCATCAACAATAGGTTACCGGTAGAAAAAAAGAGAGGATTGCATTTGGGGGTGGATTTGTCGAAGTCACTGAGGTCGTCTGCAGTGGTACCGTGAGAAAGTCAATGATTTTTGGAGCAGGTACGGGTGATCCGATGGTCACTCGTGAGGGTAATGAAATTATTCGTGAAGTTTATAAATGGAGTCCTGAACTAGCTGCTGCTTGTGAAGTTTGGAAGAAAATCAAATTTGAATTTGTCTCTCGCTCGAACCCATCTCTGTAGCTTGTTTAGCAAATTAATTTATATGTTAATTGTATTAATAATATATCAAATTGTATGTGAGAATTAGAAGCAAAAACAATATTTGTAGAGGAAAAAAATTACTGTTGCACCATTATCATCTTCGTGAATCTTAAAACAAGGCATATGTATATAGCTTATATTTAGATACCGTTATACAAATATATATACATTTCAAGAAAAAAAAAACGTGGTGGGAAATGAATTTAAAAAAGTACGAATTCTGTGATGAATAAGAAAAATTAGAGAAGGATTAATATTAAAATTAAAGTTTTAGTAAGAAACTGAATACAAATCAGCATTAACGATGAATATAATATGTTTTCAAAATCAAGTAACCAACAATATTAATTATATATTATATTAAGTCAAATATTTTAGAAAAAGAATATGGTATATAGTGCGTGTGATTACTATTGTTATAGTGAGATTTTTCTCACCTAGAAACTTGAGACCGGACTCCTGTTTAAAGGACACGTGTACTCAATTTCTCCAAGGAAAACTGAGGTGTCAATGAGAGACTCCTCGAGTTTAAACCTCGCCTGAGCTAAACTCGGCAAGATGATGCGAATATGACCAAAGTCTAATCGCATTTACGAGGCTCGCATTATGTGGGATCAAGAAACGGACTTAACTCGCATATACCATGATATATGCGAGTATCCTCTCAATCCTCCTGCGAAAACATAGAGGACGACTCTTTATAAAGCGAGCTGGTCCCGATGACCAAACAACCTCGATAAGCCAATACAGACTCGCGTGTCCAGGTTCTATCAGCTCGTTATACGATGTCCGTAAGTGCGACTACACAAGAACGCAAACATACTAGGCTTAACTAAATGTTAGGTGTATCCTAAGCCCGCGAGCTTATACCAGAATATGAACAGCCAACTCGCACATTAGAAGTCGCATACGTTGCTGTATTTAGTGAATAGAAATTGTTCTTCATTTATTAATGTTTAAGTTTAGCTTAATTATATTGTAAATCAATGTATGAACGGATTGGCAATGAATGCAATCCTTGTAAGTAATTGGACAATTGCTTTGTATATAAAGGAGTGATCGACCGTGAAATGAACACCTACAAAATCCTTGCAACAGTGGACTAAGCAGACCGTGATCTGACTGAACCACTATATTCCTTTGTTTTCTTGATATTTCTAGTTTTCATTAAGCATTTACGTTCCCAATTCGAGTACTCGTCGTTCTAGGTTGAATACTCGCACTTGTTCATCATATTGTTCTTATTATAATTATTATTATTATTCATTTTTGGTGTTGTGAAATTTGCTCGACAACAACTATGTATATATTACATAAAAATAATTCAAACGGTCCGATTTGGTTCAAACCAGTAGAAATAATGTCAAAACCGTAACCAGACTGCACAGTAAGAAAACAGTCCAGATAACCAAACAATGACGGATTCCTTTAGTCCGATCTAAAATGAGTTGGTTTGGATTGTTTCGTGTTTCAAACTACGGTTTGCGGATTTCATGAACAACCTAGGTATCTTGCCCGATGACAAAATAGAGAAGCTGAACTCCTCGATGTGATTCCTGTTGATGTGTTACCTCACCTGACGGTGAGTCGAGATGAAGTGATGGAGATAGACGTTGCCAGAGAAGTTACTTGGATGACTCTGATAATCACTTACTTGGAGAAAGATATCTTGCCCGATGACGAAATAGAAGCGAGAAAACTGCGACATCGAGCTGCCCGATACGTCATCTATGATGGAAGATTATATCGTAGAAGCTTCAGTCAGCCGCTACTCAAATGCATTGACGGGAAAGAATGCGACTATATACTCCGCGAGGTACATGGGGGTATATGCGGGAATCATACTGGTGGTAATTCTATTGCCTTAAAAATCATGTGGCAAGGGTATTACTGGCCCACACTACAGCAAGACGCCTTCAACTTCGCGAAGAAATGCGACAAGTGTCAGCGTCAGCGAATAGCCACGTATGTTAACCAACCTCCGAGTCACTTGCATGCTATCACGAGCCCTTGGCCTTTTGCGGTCTGGGGCATCGACCTGATAGGAGAATTACCAAAAGGAAATGGTAGAGTCAAATACGCTGTAGTCGCGATCGACTACTTTACCAAATGGGTCGAGGCAAAGGCACTAGCAACCATCACAGCAGCTAAACTGCGCGAGTTTGTCTATAACTCCATAATCCGTCGATTTGGCATCCCTTACAAGCTCATTTCAAACAACGGAAAGCAATTTGATTGTAAGGAAATGCGACAGTTGTGCAATGAGTTAGGGATTGAAAAGGCATTCTCAGCAGTCTCCTACCCGCAGAGTAACGGGCAAACAGAAGCAGTCAACAAGATAATTAAACATACCATCAAAGGAAAACTCGAAGAGCGTAAGGGGGTATGGCCAGAAGAGCTTTCACAAGTTTTATGGTCATACAACACGACCCCTCGATCCACGACTGGTGAGACTCCTTTCTCGCTCTCCTATGGATGCGAGGCCATGATACCAGTCGAGGTTGGGGCAGGTTCCCTACGAAGAGATGTTTTTAACATTGTACAGAACGAAGAGAAACAGTCATTTCACCTTGACCTTTTAGAAGAAAAGCGCGATCAGGCTCACTTGAAAAATGCGGCTTATCAGCAGCGAATCGCGCGGTTTTTCAACTCTAAGGTCAAGGTGAGAATTCTGCGAGTAGGAGATTTAGTTCTTCAAAAAGTAATGCCAAACACGAAAAACCCAACACATGGGGTTTTCGGAGACAATTGGGAAGGACCATACCTCATCGCAAAAAAAATTGGTACACAACATACCGACTCCCAGAACTTGATGGAACTGTAATTCGAAGAGCCTGGAATGGCGATAGCTTAAAATTTTATTATCAATAGTACTCGCATTGTATCGTTTGTACTCGCTATCTATTTATACTTAGTCAATTTATCTACATAAATATTCTAAGTATAGGGGGTATATAACCCACTCGCTTCGTACTATTGCTTAATCTATTAAAAGAGTTATGAATTTTTTTGAGGTTTTAAAATTTTTCTACCTTAGTATTTTTTACACCAAGCTGTAATTAAACTGCAATCGAGATGATAAATAAACAAAAAACGCGAGTACCCG
This sequence comes from Cannabis sativa, assembly GCF_029168945.1. Lineage (NCBI taxonomy): Eukaryota > Viridiplantae > Streptophyta > Magnoliopsida > Rosales > Cannabaceae > Cannabis > Cannabis sativa. The sequence continues at coordinate 44,313,235 of NC_083608.1, read as the reverse complement.
TGTACTGCAAAGAAATCATATAAGTAAATATCCCCGAAGGGATATATGTTGTTCAAAAGGAAAATAAACATAAATTTGTCTAAGTACAAATTGCGATACCGTTGTACCGCTTAAGAAAGTTTGGCAAAAGTAATATTAAAGTAAAAGTTAAGCATTGGGAGCAATAGGGGCAGTTGGAGTGGTAGATTCATCTGCGACTTTGCTGGCAGCCTCGTCCACGACTTCTTCAGTGTCCGCAACATCATCATCCTCGGGGAAAAGATTTCTTTCACCTCCTTGAGTCTGCGTGGGTGACATGGCTCGAAAAGCCTCAGCCATCTCAGCCGCCTCTGCCCCAAGGATCGAGAAGTCGAAGTTTGGAATCTTGGAAAGAGTTGTGCAGATGTAGTCAGAGACCGCCTGGTCGTACTGCTGCTTTCCATTCTCCTTCTCGACCTCCAAGTCGCGAGACATCTCCTCAATCTTCGTCTTAGAGTTCTTGGCTTCAAGTTCGACTTGCTTACGAAATTCCTTGTGCTCTTTGTCCTTGTTAGCCGCTTCCTGTTTCAGCTTTTTGACGCTCTCCTGAAGCTGGGCATTCTTCCTCTTTAACAGTTCGACTTCCTTGGAGCCAGCAACAAAGGCCTTCGAGAATATGGTCATGAACTGCGAAGCCAACTCCGCAGAGCGAGGCATAAGTTCCTCAGAAGGAGTCCTCTCTACCTTGGACATGAACTCCTCGCCCACAAACTTTTCCTGAAGAACTAGGAAATCGCGAGCTCGAACAGCTGGATCGATAACGACTTTCTTCCCCTTGTCCTGTGTAGGCTTAGCTAGCTTCTTGGAAGAATCCGCAGCAGGGGTAGCCACGACATCGCTTTTTCTCTTCTGGGGAACGATGGGAGACGTCGTCGCCGTTCCAGTCTTTGCCTTGCGATTAAGAACGGGTGCTTGTTTTAGGAAAGTCATCTCTGCAAGGACAAGAAAAGATAAGTTAAAATAACAATAAATTTAGATGCATTAGTCTATATGTGCGATATGTTACCTGATGTCGGCTGAGAAGTCTGCTTGGAAAGGTGTTTGTCTATCCGCTCCTTTTGCTTTTCAGACGGCTCCTTGTACACTGGCTCCCTTTGAAGGCTCGCGTTCTCTGGAGTTAGCTTATGTTCCCGTAGTTTCAAGGTCGTGCACAATAATAGCCAGTCACGATCTTGAACAGGGAGGCTTCCGAGAATTTCAGCGGCTTCTCTGCGAGTTGCATCTAGCACAGGTCGAGCTGGTCTATCTGCGGAAAATAAGGAAATGCATATTAGCTCAAAATCACAAGGTAACATAAAAACTAGGTAAGGAAATGTGCGACGTACTAGGTCGACGATTAAAATCAGCCCTAATTCCTGGGACTTTAAACACGTAAAACCATTTAGATTTCTAATCCCCCATATTGGAAACCATGCCTTCCACACCGTTGATTTCAGAAGTGGCCCACTTGCTGAAATAGTAGAAGCCATTGTGGAGACCCACGTTCTTTATGTCATAAAAGTAACTAAACTCCTCCATCGAAGGCTCCCTACGCGCGTACTCCATATACATCGCATAAAACCCTAAAGCTATGCGGTATCTATTTAGGGTCAGTTTAAAAGGGGACACATCGTACCGCTTGAGAATAGCGGAGATGAATGGATGGAAAGGGATTGATACTCCACATCGAAGAATGGGAATGGAAACTACGACGTCCTCTAACGGTATGATCGCGGGGTTGGTGAAGGGAAGGTGCGGTCTTTGAGTGGGGCGAGGACGCATGGTGCAGAGTGGCAATAAGTTTAACCTCGAAAAGGTGGACAAGTTAGATTTAGTGACTCGTGAAACTAAGTCCTCGCAGGAGAATGACTCATTCAGTTGCGTGTTGTCAACTGAATCACTCTCCCTCCCTTTGGCATCTCCATCCTCATCTGATTCACGATCAGGAACCTCCCAATCCTCGTCCATCTCTTCGACTTCGGTGTCAGGGGGATGCCTAGAGTGAACAAGATGTTCGCGAGCTTATACCGTAGATTCGCTATCAAGAATCTCGATAGTTCCTGATTCAGCGAGCTCTTGAACCATCCTCTCGATATCTGCAGAGGACAACGGACCCAGCTCCACATCTCCGGCAATTGGGGTCTTTTCTTCTGAAATCAAGGTTGGGATAAAGCTGTCCTCCTGGTCCTGGTCGCCGTCGAAAGCATTGCCTCTAGAGCCAAGCATCTGGCTGTCCGACAAATCGTTCATCTGAAAGATAGAAGATCTTTTCAGTGTGGTGAATGTGCGAAAACAATATAAGTGACCTCACCCGCATAAAATATTCAAGATCTCCTTGGAAGACTAATTTGGATTCTCGCGAAAAACCAATCAGCCCACCAAGGCATAAAATCCCAAGTGTGCGACTAGAAGAATATCTCAAAAAACGGCTGGGAGTTTCCTAGTGACTCAAGGGGCGTGCGTTTTCGAGCATGACCTTGAAGTTACTGGGAAACACCCACCGTTTCGAGGAATCTAACCAATCACAAACTTGCGAGTATGTCACGCATATCCGACTAGCAGTATACCTCAAAAAAACGGCTGGGAGTTTCCCAATGACCCAAGGGGCATGCATTTTCGAGCATGACCCTGAAGTTACTAGGAAACACCCACCATTTCGAGCAAATCTACTAGTCGAAGAATATGGTTATATGGGAACTGAGAACACTGACGTATGTCGCAAATGGCTGGGTGTATCACAGTACTTCAAGGAACACGTGATCACACGCATGAACATTAGAATACGGTGACACACCCACCATTTGAAAGACTTAACCAGTATTCCCACAACAGAATAAAACCCTAAGTTCTAAACAACAGGTAAAAATGATAAAAGTCTCTGGGAAAACCTAAAGGAGACAGATATGCGAGTATTTGAAGTGTTCATCCGAATACCCGCGAGTATTCCAGAAATAAACAAGTAAGGAAGGTGCAAATATTCAAAATGTTCTTCCTAAAGTTCACGGTTATACAAATTTCAGGTTTATTTTTCTTCTAAAATTACGCAGTTCTAAACAGAAAAATACAGCCCAATGTGTATTCCCTACGAACATACATATTCAAACTTCTCAAAATGTCAAAAACCCAGAAAGATAGTTTTCATTTTTTTTCAAAAAACTAAATACACAAGTGGATTAGAAACTAACCTTTAGCTTTTCTGATTGCTCCCTGTAATTGGTTTCGATCTCTTCTGAAATCTTATAGATTCAGGAAGAAAAAGTAAATCTGGGTGGAAGACGGATGAGGATCTCTAATATTTCAAATAAAAAGGGGAAGAAGAAGTTAAGAATGAGAGATAAAATGAGAAAATCATTTCGTATCAAAGAGCTTAAATACCAATATCCCTCATAAATTGGGATTGTAACACGTGGCAGCAGGAATGCCTTGTTGGAAATTATTTTACCAGGATCTTAGATCTACTCACAAGTATGTTGATTAACACCCTAAATATGAACTTTCTAAAACGATGAAATAAACACATATAAAGTTTAGTAAACCTTACATTGGGTGCAGCGGAATAATATGACTCCTTCCGTTCAGATATCTAGCTCTTGCTTCCTTTCTGTAGCAGAGCATTGTCAATATCTGAACCTGGATCTCTTTCTCTGAATCTTTGATGCTGAAACTCCTTCTTGCTGAAAGTCTTTCTTCACGATCTTCCTCACTATGGTTGAGGTATCACTTGCTGTGTGTGGGCACTACTCTCACACTAAGTATTTCGAAATTCAAGAGGGAAGAAAGAGAGAGGGTGTGGTCGGCCAGATAGGGAGAGAGAAGGCTCAGGTTTTTCTCTGAATCAGAAGTGTGAAATTTTAGTGTAAATTTCCTGAAACCTTCACTATCTATTTATAGCATTCCACTAGGGTTAGGTTTGAATTATTTGGCATTAAAATAATGAAAATATCAGATTAAATTCCCTACAAAAGTGGCCGGCCCTAAACAAGTGGATTTGGGCCTCACTTTTTACAATTTTGCAGTTTTATCTTTTCTGCATCTGATTTTCTCAAAAACGCCAATTTTCTAATTCAACCATTTAAATGTCAATTCTAACTATTTAATAACTATAAATAATTATTAAATAATATTGTCATTTATCATATTTATTAATTGAACCATACAAAGTATCATAATTAACAAATATGCCCCTAAAACTCTTTCTTTACAATTTCGCCCTTACTTAGTGAAAAATTCACAAATAGACATAGTCTAAATTGAGAATTATAATTGATTAATCAAAACCAATTATATGAGTCTTACAAGCAATATTATCTCAACTAGTGCGGGGACCATGGGTCTATATAACCGAGCTTCCAATAAATAGATCAAGAATTTATTACTAAAATTCAATGACTTATTAATTCTTCGTTGAATCCACGCATAGAACTTAGAATTGCACTCTCAGTATATAGAATGCTCTTTATGTTCCACCATATAGACACATCATTAGTTATCCATTGTTATAATCCTAATTTGATCAATGATCCTCTATATGAATGATCTACACTGTAAAGGGATTAGATTACCGTTACACCCTAAAATGTATTTAATCCTTAAAACACTTAACCCCGTATAAATGATATTTCAGCTTATGTTAAATGAGATCTCCCCTATTTATTTTAGTTTGCTCAAGCTCGAAGGAGATCATCCTTTACTTACTATTCGCCAGATAGAAGCTATAGATTCCATGTTTATGTTAGCGCTCCCACTCAATTGCATTACCGTGTTCCCAAAATGTACGTATCACCCTGACCTAAAAGTAGGCTTAACTAACAAATCAAAGAACACGAATAGCCTTTCGAGATTGAACCTAATCATAACAGGATTAAGATCATTTGATCTAGGATCAACTAGGCGATATTGACTTGAATAGATATTACAAAAAGTTTAATAAATCTAAGTCAAAGTTCAATATCGGTCCCTTCCGATGCATACTCCATGCTTCCAACCTGAGCTTTACTTTAACCAATGCTCTGGAAAGAACATAGCACTTCTCCAAATACAAGTAAACTCTGTTGTAGATTATCATATCAGTAAAACCATGTGTCTGATAAATCTAGGAAACTTTATTCACATAGTCATGTTTACTTTCCAATGTGTTGACAGCACAATAAACAGGATCAAGTATGTGAAAAGGTGTAACGTCCCCGCTTCAAGCCTCCATTGGGCCCTTACACCCACGGACTAATGGCTCTTATACACGGGTACGCCACTCTGGATGCTTCTTGGATTGATGACTGACCCTACAGACCAACACGAGTGTTTTCAGCGTGCTTTGTCCTCACTCACACGCATCCTGGGAAAACTTCCCAGGAGGTCACCCATCCTTGAAATTGCTCTAGGCCAAGCACGCTTAACTATGGAGTTCTTTCGAGATGGGCTACCGAAAAACAAGATGCACCTTGTTGATATAGGTAGTACCAATCAATCCATTTAAGCTCTCTACAACTGTGTAGTCCCATACCTACACAGTCTCAGAATCATCCCACTTGACCTTCCCCAGGCGGTGTGGGATTGCACAGCTTACCGGGTGTATCCCCTTACGGATCACGGGACTGCGGCTCGTCACAATCACCCCCCCTTACGGGGTCCGACGTCCTCGTCGACCACACTTCCGGCTGGGTCAAGGCTCTGATACCATTTGTAACGTCCCCGCTTCAAGCCTCCATTGGGCCCTTACACCCACGGACTAATGGCTCTTATACACGGGTACGCCACTCTGGATGCTTCTTGGATTGATGACTGACCCTACAGACCAACACGAGTGTTTTCAGCGTGCTTTGTCCTCACTCACACGCATCCTGCGAAAACTTCCCAGGAGGTCACCCATCCTTGAAATTGCTCCAGGCCAAGCACGCTTAACTATGGAGTTCTTTCGAGATGGGCTACCGAAAAACAAGATGCACCTTGTTGATATAGGTAGTACCAATCAATCCATTTAAGCTCTCTACAACTGTGTAGTCCCATACCTACACAGTCTCAGAATCATCCCACATGACCTTCCCCAGGCGGTGTGGGATTGCACAGCTTACCCGGTGTATCCCCTTACGGATCACGGGACTACTGACTGTCACAAAAGGGTTTCAGACGAATTCATACATTATGTACATATAATCATGAAATGAACCATGTGGACCATGCAACATTAAATGTTATTTCTGATCTATATTAATAAGTAAATTTGATTATATTGAAATGAGTTTTTATTTAGGGCATAAAACTCAACATGCCTAAGGTCATCCTATCCAATGGTCAGCCATGGGCACGCCTACATGAAAATCGAAGAGTTTCGTGACGTGGCACTATAAATAAGATAAAATGAAATAATTATAGCTGTCATTTTTTGAAACCCTCGATGGGACAACCAAAGGTCACCTCCTCGTGACAACCTTTCACCTGTCTCTCGCGTATAGTTTCCCTCATGACCGCATCTGTCAAGTCGCGAAACTAGGGGCATGTGTTATAGTGAGATTTTTCTCACCTAGAAACTCAAGACCGGACTCCTGTTTAAAGGACACGTGTACTCAATTTCCCCAAGGAAAGCTGAGGTGTCAATAAGAGACTCCTCGAGTTTAAACCTCGTCTGAGCTAAACTCGGCGAGATGATGCGAATATGACCAAAGTCTAATCGCATTTACGAGGCTCGCATTATGTGGGATCAAGGAACGGACTTAACTCGCATATACCATGATATATGCAAGTATCCTCTCAATCCTCCTGCGAAAACATAGAGGACGACTCTTTATAAAGCGAGCTGGTCCCGATGACCCAACAACCTCGATAAACCAATACAGACTTGCGTGTCCAGGTTCTATCAGCTCGTTATACGATGTCCGTAAGTGCGACTACACAAGAACACAGGCATCCTAGGCTTAACTAAATGTTAGGTGTATCCTAAGCCCGCGAGCTTATACCAGAATATGAACAGCCAACTCGCACATTAGAAGTCGCATACGTTGCTGTATTTAGTAAATAGAAACTGTTCTTCATTTATTAATGTTTACGTTTTAGCTTAATTATTGTAAATCAATGTATGAACGGATTGGCAATGAATGCAATCCTTGTAAGTAATTGGATACTTGCTTTGTACATAAAGGAGTGATCCACCGTGAAATGAACAACTACGAAATCCTTGCAACAGTGGACTAAGCAGACCGTGATCTGACTGAATCACTATATTCTTTTATTTTCTTGATATTTCCAGTTTTCATTAAGCATTTACGTTTCTAGTTCGAGTACTCGCCGTTTTAGGTTGAATACTCGCATTTGTTCATCATATTGTTCTTATTATAATTATTATTATTATTATTCATTTTTTGTGTTGTGAAATTTGCTCGACAACAACTATGTATATATATTACATAAAAATAATGCAAACGGTCCGGTTTGGTTCAAACCAGTAGAAATAATGTCAAAACCGTAACAAGACTGCACAGTAAGAAAACTGTCCAGATAACTAAACAATGACGGATTCATTTAGTCCGATCTAAAATGAGTTGGTTTGGATTGTTTCGTGTTTCAAACTACGGTTTGCGGATTTCATGAACAACCTAGGTTCACGCGCACATCATTTGGATGATTCAATCGCATTTAATATTGTCAATTCTAATATATAGGTGCAGTACTAAAAATAAAAGAAAAAAAATCTATCCGAAAAATAAAAGATGCTGTATAGGTTCTAAATGAAATTAATGGAGTAATGAAATTCATCTTATTAAAGAAAAAAAACAATTGCACTGTGATGTTTGATTTGTGATTTGAAAAATTTATAATGCGTAGATAAATATATTACTTACATCAAAAAAGAAAAATTATATTATAACCATTATTCTCCTAAAAATAATGTAGCCTTATTTAGAAACTTTAATTAATATAGATAAAATAAATGCATAACACCTGCAATTTAATAAGTTCAAAACTACTGCTGTTACATTAATATATTATATTATAAATCTCTCTTTAGTAATTAAATTATACTTGATCTTGGATCATAAAAAAAAATGATATATATGAGCATTGAATTGACTTATAAATATATATAAATATGTGGTATGTTTTATATATACAGTTTGGTGTACATAATCATATATATGATGTGAAAAGATGCCCAAACTAAACCTATGTATATAGTAGTCATTTTTTATTTATGTCATTCATTTTATAAATTTAATCAAGTTGTGCATGATCAGTGTCCTTGTTTTAATAATGCAGTATCCCACACCTTAGCAAAGTTTGCTTTGTCAATAAGTGTTATAACAGCCTGGCTGGCTGGCTACCGACCTCTCTTATTTTCAAACTCATAGTTTTTTTTTTTTTTGAAGGAAAACTCATAGTTTGCATGATGCAAATAATTTATAAACATAGTTCTGTGTCCCCTCCCATCTCTAGAGTTTTTTTATCTAGAAAATATAGTTCTTTGGGACCTGTTTCTCTAAAAAGGAAGAGAGAGAGAATATATAATGAATATATATTTTGGGTGAGTATTCAATAGTTACAGTAAAAATAGTAAAAATGTAATCATAATTGTTTTATTTTCTTATGACTTTCTATAACATGTCACTAATAAAATTTTATTTTTAGACTTATATACTTAAAATAAATTAATTTTTTTTAATTAAAATATTTAATAAAACCTTTTCAAAAATTAATATTTATAATTTTTTTTTATTTTAAGGAAATAACTAAAATCAAGTTATTATTAGGTTACAAGTAATTTAATAATTATTTTTAGTAAATTTTTAAATTAATTACAATCGTCTAATAATGATGTAAAGTAACAATTATGGTTACATATTTAATTTAACTATTGAAATTCTTTTCATATATATATTTATAAATTTGTTAGTGCAGTCCTAGTCCTAGGTGCATTCTGTTTCATTATTCAAGAGAATATTTTAGTTTAAAAGGAAAATTATAGTAATGACCCCAAATTATAGGACTATGTTAGTATATATTCTTATTTTAATAAATTATAGCAAATAGTCCTAAATCATAACACTATATTAGGTAGTCCTTATTTCAAAATAATTAATTTTTTATTTTATTTTTTAGAATTAGAAGCAAATTATTTAAAGATTATGGTATATCTATATCAGTTTTGTTAGAATCTCTTTTATTTACAAGTTATGTCGATTTTTTTAATTTTTTATGAGTTGTTGTGGTTGTTAGTATATATATTTTGCTGTACAATATATTTCTATTTTGTTGTATGATTATTATTATTCTTTGATAATATTTATTTTTTATTATGATATGTATAATAGTGGTTATAATTTAAATATTATAATAAAAATATTTTAATGTATGTATATAATTTTATTGGCATGCTACATATATTTAATTATTATTTTTATATATTTTGATTGTATGATTATTTATGTTAAATAATATTTAATTAGTTTTTATTTTATTATATACAATGGTAGTATATAATTTTTTTTATCATGGTATATATATTTTAATTGTGGTATATAATTTGGTTAGTATAGTATACATATATATATTAGTAATATATATTTTTTTTTATTCTTATTATTTTTTGTATATATTTTGGCGAATGGTACATTTGTTTTTTGTTATACGGTATATAATTGTTTTTAAATAATATTTAAGTTCTATTTCTATTGTACTTTTGTTGATATGATATATAATTTTATTAGCATCCTATATATTTTTATTTTTATTTTTATTTTTATTTATTGTTATTATTATATATATTTCTATTGTAAGGTATATATTTTCTGTTATATGGTATATAAATTTTATTGTATAGTTTATCATTTTATTTTAGATAATACATATTTAGTTTTTATTTTATTATACATAAAGGTGATATATAATTTTGTTAATATGATATATATAATTTTTTTTAATAATATTATATTATTTTAATTTATTTTTTATTGTAGGTATATATATATTTTTTGTATGGTATATGGGTTTTGTCAGTGACGGACCCAGAAATTTTACTTTGTGGGGGCTTATTTATCATTCAAAAATATTTATACCTATATTATAATTATTCTTACTAGATTTATTTAATTTTATGAGAGCTTTTTTTACGATTTTGATCTATAATTATCAAATTTAAAAAATTACATTTAATTTTTTAAAAGGCAATATTTTTGTTAGTGGGGGCTATAGCCCCCACACTAATACACTTGAGTCCGTCCATGGTTTTTGTTATCTATAGTATATCATTTATTTAAGATGATATTTAGTTACTATTTTATCATATATAAATTTTTTTGGTATGTATTCATATTTTAATGGTGGTATATATAATTTTGTTAGCATGATATATATATTAAGTATTAATTTAATATTGTTATAATTTCTTTATGGTATATAATTTTATTATTACGGTATATTAATTTTCAGTACTACGATATATCAAATACTACAGTATATATTTAATGATCTAATATATTTATTTATTTTTGTTACAATATAATAATATGCAATACTAAAACAATATATAACTTAATTTTATTATTATAAATATTTTTTTAAAAAAAAATATGTGATAAATGTATTTTTATAATTCTTATTAGTTAATTTATTATATTTAGCCATTTTCATAATTTTTAAGAAAGAAAAATTTACTAACTTATAGTTTCTAAATTTAAAGTCGCATCTCATCCATCAATTTTTTCCGGAAAAAAATCACCTGTCCCATTTTTCCTATTCCACTCCTGTCCCCACTATTTATCTTTTGCCACATCATTTAAAATGCCAAATAGACATTAAACAAACCACCAAGGCACCAAAATATTGTTAACTCCGTTTGTTTTCCTTTATATATATTAAAATAATTATTAATTGTCAGTGTTAAATAAATTAACAATTAACCTAAGATCTATTTGTATATAACATAGAACACAATAATAAGATATAATAATTAGGTATGTGTACCTGATTGATCCATAGCAATTATCTCTGATTGATCCACAGCAGTTACTCCAATTCGATAGTGCAATACTATCAACTAAGTCTTCCTCCCTAGATCTCTAAATCAGAAGCAGTTTATTTTATCTGATTATCAAAAGGTATACAATTGTGATGAGACAATATGTATTTATAGAGTTAGGGACGGGACTTAGCTACAAAACCCTAGTTGGACTGGGCCTGCTCATCAAAGGCTTCAGTCAACTAGAAAAGCCCACACTTCTGCTTCACCTAGACTTTACTCACAGATGCTAAGCCCATTAACAATTGATCACCAACAACATGGGCTAACACAGCAAAGAACTATCCAATCAACCCAAGTTTTAATAAAACCAATAAAATTTAATGTAAGCCCAAATAAAAGTCTAACATTCTCCCACTTGGGCTACATTGATTTTAATACATATATATTATATATCAAAATAATTTGTTTGAAAACGACTCATGGGTTGAACAACAGGAAAACATTTGTGGCCACTTTAAAAAATGATAGTTCTCTGATAGCATCTCAACATACCGGTCCAATTTAACCTTTGATAATGAACTATGACAGTCATATTGTTTTTAACTCAACAAAAGACATTCATAATCACAAATACCAAAGTATTAAATCGACATGGTCAATAAGTCTAGTAGTGTGGTAAGGAATTATGTTCAACATGTGATCAATTTAAAATAACATAATATCCTTATCAGTCCTCAATTTCACTGATACCGTGATGCTTAATAAATAAGCCAGTAAAATTAAACATACACCACTTAAAATAAGTAAGTGCCACTAAACTTGCTTAAAGAATTAAGCCAACAACATATCATTGTCAATAAGCAAATAAATTTAAAAGACAATGATCACAACAATATGAACCACATGCTTTCAATTCAATCATTCTCGAGAATACAACAAAACATAATTGAAAACATATCCATTCAATAATAAAAAATATTGAAACATAAAATGTAGTTCATAACTTTATTCAGAAAATTATAAATAACAATTTCTAAAAACAAACAGAAAACAAAACTCCCACTAACCCAAAAGATCAAAAGATTCTAAAATGCCCATATTAACAACATGTTTATTAAACAGCACGGCACTTAACCCTTTGGTTAGAGGATCAGCTAACATCGATTCGGTCTTGCAATTTTCAATGACAATGTCTCCTTTCTTGACCAAGTCTCTGACAGTGAGATACTTTATTTCCATATGTTTAGAAGCACTACTAATCTTGTTATTCTTTGAAAAGAAAACAGCAGCATTATTATCACAATAGATTAGCATAAGTGTGGAAATAGAATCAACCACTCGTATCTCCGAAATAAAGTTCTTCAACCACAAAGCTTGCAAAGATGCCCCATAACATGCAACAAACTCAGCATACATAGTAGATGACGTGATCAAAGTCTGTTTGACACTCTTCCAAGAAATAGCAAAGACTCGCCAAGGTGAAAATATAGCCAGAAGTTGACTTTAAATCATCTACACAACCAGCCAAATCTGAATCTGAATAACCAACAACTCGAAGATTGTCAACATGCTTATACACAAGCATAAAACTCTTCGTCCTTTGCAAATATCTCAAAACTTTCTTGGCTGCAACCCAATGATCAAGGCCAGGATCAGATAAATATCTCCCAAGAACATTGACTACGAAAGCTATGTCAGGTCGAGTGCAAACCTGGGCATACATCAAACTCCCTACTACACTTGCATAAGGGATGTTCTTCATTGCTCCTCTTTCCAAGTCGTTCTTAGGACATTGCTGCTTAGTGAACTTGTCCCCTTTCAGAATAGGAACAGAACCAGCTTTACACAAATCCATGTTGAACCTTTTGAGCACACGATTAATGTAAGCTTCTTGAGATAAGCCAAGAACTTTTCGATTCCTGTCACGATGGATCTCAATCCCCAAAACATAGGATGCCTCTCCAAGATCTTTCATATCAAAATTGGAAGACAGAAAATTTTTGGTCTCATTTAGTAGTGACAAATCACTGCTGGCAAGTAAAATGTCATCTACGTAAAGAACAAGAAAAATATAACGACTCCCACTGATCTTCATATAGATACACTGATCAAACTTGTTCTCTACGAAACCAAACGATGTCACAACCTTGTCAAACTTCAAGTACCACTGGCGAGATGCCTGTTTGAGACCATAAATGGATCGTTTTAACTTGCAAACTAAGTGTTCTTTTCCTTTCTCCTTGTAGCCTTCAGGTTGAGACATATAGACTTCCTCATTCAATTCTCCATTCAGAAAAGCAGTTTTAACATCCATTTGATGCAACTCTAAATCAAAATGCGCAACTAAGGCCATAATAATTCTGAATGAATCTTTAGTGGAAACAGGTGAGAAAGTTTCAGTGTAATCAATACCTTCTCTTTGAGTAAAGCCTTTAGCCACTAAACGCGCTTTAAACCTTTCAATCTGTCCCTTTTTATCCCTTTTTGCCTTTAAAATCCACTTACAACCCATTGGGTTAAAACCATCAGGTAATAAAACTAGCTCCCATACACCATTTTTCTTCATGGAGTCGATCTCATTATCCGTAGCTGCTAACCATTTTGAAGATTGTGGACTATTAAGTGCTTCACTAAAAGTGACAGGATCCACAAAATGATCAATATCATATTCTCCTTCTCCAAGATAAACAAAATTATCATGACACTTTGTTGACTTCTTTTGTCTCTGAGATCTTCTTAGAGGAGGTACTTCTGGAATAACTTCTCTTTGTTGATCATTGTTTTGAATAACATCTTCCACAACTGGAATTTCTTCAATAACAGGATTCTCATTAACAATAGGAGCTTCATCATTAACAAGCCCTTCATCAATAATAGGACCTTCATCATCTTCGATATCGGGAGCAATGTATTCATCAACAATGGGAGCATTACCAACTGGAGTAGGATGGAGACTACTATTATCATCTCTTGAAAATGACATAGGAATACAAATTCCTTCAGATGACTCCCCCATTTCAAGAGATGTTGAAGGAATTTTTTCAGCAACATCAAATTCCAGAAATTTAGCAGTCTGAGATTCAACAATTCGCGTACCACGAGTGGGACAGAAAAAGCGATAGCCTTTTGAGCGCATTGGATAACCAATGAAATAACAGCGATTTGCTCTCGGATCTAACTTTTTCAAATTAGGATCATAAATCTTTACTTCAGCTGGACAACCCCATACTCGAAGATGATTAAGACTAGGCTTCCGCCCAGTCCATAACTCAAAAGGGGTCTTGGGAACAGATTTACTGGGAACACGATTTAAAATATAAGTTGCAGTCATAAGTGCTTCACCCCATAAAAACTCTGGAAGATTTGTTCTACTCATCATACTTCTAACCATATCCATGAGAGTGCGATTTCTCCTTTCAGCAACGCCATTTTGCTCTGGTGAACCAGGCATAGTGTATTGAGCAACTATACCATTTTCTTGTAAGTACTCTGCAAAAAGCCCCATGTGTTGTCCAGATTCTGTATAACGACCATAATATTCTCCTCCACGATCAGAATGAACAACTTTGATGACTCTTCCTAATTGTTTCTCAACCTCATTTCGAAAAATTTTGAGTTTATCAAGGGCGTCAGATTTTTCTTTAATTAAATAGGTGAATCCATAACGAGAAAAATCATCGATAAAAGTGATAAAATACTTATTTCTGCACAACGTGGTGGAATAAGGACCACTGATGTCCGTGTGGATAATTTCCAATAAAGATTATTTGCGGTTTGCAGTCTTCTTTCTTGTTTTAGTCAATTTTCCACGAGTACAATCAACACAAGTATCCCAATCAGAAGCATCAAGAGGATGAAGTATTTCAGATTTAATTAAACGATCAACCCTTTCTCTGGAAATATGACCCAATCTTTTGTGCCATAACAATAAGGATGTTTCCTTAATATGAGGTCTTTTACCCACAGTATTCACAACATTAAAAGAGGAATCTAAAGGAGCCAATGACAACTTGTAAAGACCATCAGAATAAAAGCAATTTCTAATAATTCGAGAGTTAAGCATAATGTCAACATTATCATTTGCAAAATGAAAAGAATATCCTTGTTTAACCAAAAGCGGAAGCGAAACTAAATTCCTTTTAAAAGTAGGAACATAAAAAGTATTGTTCAGAATAATCTTATCACGAGACTGTAATTCAAGAATAAATGTTCCAACATAGATAACGTCAACTCCAACATCATTGCCCACTTTAAGCTTGGACTCCCTCTCACTTGGCTTCCTGAGATCCCTTAGCCCCTGTAAGGAAGCAGAAACATGAACAGTAGCACCACTGTCTAACCACCAAGAATCAATAGGAACATCAACTAGATTAGATTCAAAACAAACACATGCCAATGGATTACCTGATTGTGCTTGCTTCTTTTCTAACCAAGTCTTAAATTTGTGACAGTTCGTTCTCCGATACCCCAATTTTTCACAAAAGTAACACTTCACATTAGAGTATTTGGACTTTCCATTGTTATTCTTCTGTTTATTCTTATGCTCCTTACCATTACCATTCTGTTTAGTAGCACCATCATTTTTATTCTTGAATTTTCCTTTTCTTTTGTTGGGCTTGAGGTGAGAAACATAGTTAGCAGATTCATTCTTTTCCCTTTTAAGCTTGCTTTCTTCAGCTACACACTGAGAAATTAGGTCACTGATAGTCCATGTTTGATTGTAAGTGTTGTAGGCTGTCTTGATAAGGCTGAAAGAGGCAGGAAGAGCCTGAAGAGCTCGATGAATAATGAAAGAGTCGGGAAGAGGAATATTATGATCTTTCAACTTGGATCGAACATTCACCAATTTCGAATAAAATCTCGCACTCCTTTTAATTCATCATACTTAATGGTTGTCATTTCATCCATAAGATGTCCAAATTTTCAGCGTTTTCACCAGTGTCGTATAATTTTTCTACAGCATTGAAAAACTCTTTGGCATTTGTAGTGTCTGGCAAACCACTTAATAGATGTTCAGGAATGGATCTTTTCATAGTAAGAAGACTAAGACGACTTGACTTTTCCCATTGTGCATGATGAGTTCTCTCGGCAGTTGTAACGAGTCGGTAAGATCGTTGTGTTTTTCTTCTCGTAGGCACAAGTCCAAATCCATTATGCCTAAAGTAAATTCCACATCTCGTTTCCATGTCTTGTAGTTGGAAGCATTCAAAATATGGATGGAAGCATTATTGTTGTTCACAGAAAAGGAGACTGAAAAATTCAAAAATTAAAACTTGAATAAGCAATATGAGCAATCTATTAGAAAATATTGTAGAATCAACTAGTCATTATAAACTCCCCTTTGGGGTGAGAATATAACACACACATGATCTACCTTCATGAAGTTAACAACAAGGAAAAAAATACATATCATTTAAGAATTTTATTACCTTTGGGCAAATAAATTTCTTAAAAATATGTATTAATTCAAGCAAAAAATAATAATAAATATATATATTTAAATTATTACCTTTGGGCAAATAATTAAAATATATACATTTAATATTAACTCACTTCATGGAATGTGAACTAATATATGTAAATACTACCTTTGGGCAAGTAATTACACATATAGTCAACCAAAAATATAATATTTTCTTCAACATGTGAAATTTGGTGATAAAACAATCATTGAAAATTAATAATTTTCAACCAAATTTCCAAAAGAGATATATAATTGCTTTTATTATATTGATAATCAAAAAATAAAGTGTCCACCATAACACATTATTTTTGTATCAAACAACCAAGTGTTATAACTTTAGAACAACAAATAATCAAAAGATGTGAATATGAGAAAATTGGTGAAGACTACATAGTCAAAATAAATTAAATAAGAGAGTGACTATGTCATATGGAACGAGAAGAAACCCAAAAAATTTTCTATGATCGACAGATTTCGAAAAATAATCAAAGAATTATTTTTTATAATTTTTTAACTACATAATTATCATTAAAATAATAATAATTATTAAACGGAGTCAAAAAATTAATTAAAAATCATAGAAAAATCAGAAATTGAATTTTAAGTACGCTGGAAAAAAGAACGTCGAAAACCGACATCTGACGAGGCCCCACGCGCCCCACGCGCCACCTGCCGCGAGTGGGCTTCGCTGGCTGGAACCTTCTTCTTCCTCCAGCCGGTTCCTGCAAACGGGTCACGCGACCCGGTTCGGCCCAGTCGGGTCTGTGGTGTTTTTCGGCCAAAAAACGACGAAAAATTGGGGATTTTGGATGGGTTTCGATCGGGATTGAATTTCTAATTGATCTACGCTACTAATTTCGGGTATTAAAGGTTAAATCTCTAGATTTCATGGCAAAAGCAATCCGAAAATTAAGAACTTAAAAAAAAATAGTTTGTTTTATCAATTCTCCATTGAAACCCGAAATAAATTGTGTAAGAACATTGATAAACAATTGATAGTGAGATATCTATAATCAATTTTAGATCAAAAACAATAAAATCAAAACACACAAATTATAATTTCATATTATAATTATATAAACCCTAAAACTTTAAACTTAAAATTCTCTTAATATAGACTATGAATTCAAACATATAATATATCAATTGAAAGAGAATTTAACGATCAATAAAATCCCTAAAGTTTTAAGATTTATAAACAAAAAATTACACATAAAATAATAACGAAATTGATATGTAATTTTAGATAATTAACATATACAAATTAATTATACTAATTATAGGTTCTAAATCATATACAATAGGCAATCTGATACCACATGTTAAATAAATTAACAATTAACCCAAGATCTATTTGTATATAACATAGAACACAATAATAAGATATAATAATTAGGTATGTGTACCTGATTGATCCATAGCAATTATCTCTGATTGATCCACAGCAGTTACTCCAATTCGATAGTGCAATACTATCAACTAAGTCTTCCTCCCTAGATCTCTAAATCAGAAGCAGTTTATTTTATCTGATTATCAAAAGGTATACAATTGTGATGAGACAATATGTATTTATAGAGTTAGGGAGGGGACTTAGCTACAAAACCCTAGTTGGACTGGACCTGCTCACCAAAGACTTCAGTCAACTAGAAAAGCCCACACTTCTGCTTCACCTAGACTTTACTCACAGATGCTAAGCCCATTAACAATTGATCACCAACAACATGGGCTAACACAGCAAAGAACTATCTAATCAACCCAAGTTTTAATAAAACCAATAAAATTTAATGTAAGCTCAAATAAAAGTCTAACAGTCAGAACTTTAATTCTCTTTCTTAATTAATGTTAATTCTCTCTCTAAAACCAAAGGTTATATAATAATTTTTTATAGTTTATTTTTTTTATTAAACAGAATATTTATTTGATTAGAAACATACAATTTTTCTTAAGAAAAAAAAAACACATACAATTTTTTTAAAAAATTATACCATGCCGTAAGATTTTAAAAAAAAAAAAAAAACACATACAGATTTTTTATAGTTCATTTTTTTTTAAAAAAATTACTATTCAAAACATCAATTAGATTCAAATAGCTAGTATTTTTGGTATATATGTATATCTTTTTCTCAATAGCTATTTGATCTATTTTTTTTTTACAAAATTATTTGAATGACCTATTGATATTTTGAATAACAAAAAGTGTTATTTTTTTTAAAAAAAAAAAGTTTGCTTTGTTTTATCATTATTTAATTCATTTTTTAAAATATTTATTAATTCTCTACAATATATACATTATATATGTTAAATTCAATTGAGATCGTTAAATTTAAATATACAAATTTATTGAACACAATATTTAGTAATTTCTAATTAGTAATTTTGATTAAATATTATTTTTTTTTTGTTAGCATCATCATTTTTGCCACTGTAGGGTTGTGTGGGATTTAATTATAGTTTACAAAATATAACTAATTAGCTACTGAGGTTATTTATACATTATAAATATAAAGATTTGCTAAAAAATGATAAACAATAAATAATATAATAAATTAAAGGGTATATATATGTTTTAATTTGTTTTTTTTCAATTAAATATTTATTTTCTTAGAATAAAAATATAATATTTATTTAATCAAAATTACTAATTACAAATTATCAAATATTATGTTAATTAAACTTGTATATATATTTAAATTTAACATTTTCAATTGAATTTAACATAATATATATACTGTAGAGAATTAATAAATACTTTAGAAAAGGAATAAAATAATGATAAAACAAAAAAAAAATTATCACTTTTTGTTATTCAAAATATCAATAACTTCAAATAACTTTGTTAAAAAAGAAAAGACCCAATAGCTATTGAAAAAAAGATATACATATTTACCAAAAATAATAGCTATTGAATCTAATTGATGTTTTGAATTAGTAATTTTTTTAAAAAAAAAATGAATACACAGTAAAAGTTTTGACATTACTAAATACACAGTAAAAAATGAATACACAGTAATTGTTTTGAATTAGTAATTATTATAAGGTTCGGTTTTAGAGAAAGAATTAACATTAATTAAGAAAGAGAATTGAAGTTTTGACAATTAATGATTATTTTAATATACAAAAGAAAACAAACGGAGTTAAAAGCATTTTGGTTTGTTTAATGTCTATTTGGCGTTTTAAATGATGTGGCAAAAGATAATTAGTGGGGACAGGAGTGGAACATAAAAAAAGGGACGGGTGATTTTTTTCCATTTTTTCCATGATAGTTGTACATGCATTTAATTTTTTGGGTGCATTAAAGGTCTTGTTATTAACTTCTCTATTAATCATTAAAAAACTTGCCCGAAACATACATCCCCATATCGTTTTCGCTACTCAAATATGATTCCAAAGTCATTTCAACCTCTGGTCATCTTCCTCGTGTTGATCACTGTTGTGTTTGCTCGGGGACAGCCGCTTCAAGCTAATTACATCCATGTAGAAGACACATCCATCGACTGTGGCTCTGACGCGATTAACAAAACCGCACGAGACGATCGGAAGTGGAGTGGAGATATCAACTCTAAACTATTTCCCTTAAAATTTGACAAAAATAGCGATTCATTTGCCTCCCCAGTTGACAGATCTAACCCACCCGACGGAACAGATCCCGTCCCTTATGGAACCGCGCGTCTCTCGTTCACAGAATTTACCTACACCATTCCGGTAACTCCAGGCCCAAAGTTTGTTCGGTTGCACTTTTACTCAGCTACTTACCGAAACGTTAGTATTTCCAAAGCTTTCTTCTCAGTCAAAGTCAATGATCAATACACCCTCCTAAATAACTTCAGTGTTTCCTTGAATGCTGATTTTTTTAGCAGAAAAGATATTGTGAAAGAATACTACGTAAACGTCGAGAGTTCCAAATCGACGATGAGCATAAAATTCATTCCTAGTACTTCAATTTCCGGGGCCATTGCTGTCATCAATGGAATCGAAGTCGTATCGTTACCGGCAGGTCTTTATAACACCGAACATGGTCTTAGGACATTGGGAGATACTCAATTTTCCCCGCTCAATAGCAACATAGCTATGGAGACTATGTATCGCATAGATATAGGTAGCTCAAGATCCATCCCACCCAGAGAAGACACGGGGTTTTTTCGTAATTGGGATAATGAAGATCCATACTTGACCAAGCGAGGAAGCAGTCTTATACCAGCCGATACTTCTGCAGTCCTTAATTTCGAAATGGTTCCAAATTATACTGCACCAAAAGCCGTGTATCAAACAGCCAGAACAATGGGTAACAAAGACAAAGAAATTGTTAGGAGCTACAATCTCACATGGGAATACCCGGTGGATAATGGATTTAACTACATGGTAAGGTTGCACTTTTGCGAAATTGTACTTCAAATGAATTCGTCCGGTGATCGGGTGTTTTCCATTTTCATAGCTGACCAAACAGCAGAGACAGACTTCGACGTGATCAAGCTGGCTGGTGGTAAATTTGTTCCTTATGTCACAGACTATCTAGTCTCAATGTTTAATAGCAGTACAGAGACCCCAATAAACCTCTCTATCGCTCTGCAAGCAAGTCAACTGGATTCGCAATCATTATACAATGACGGAATCTTAAATGGGGTGGAGATATTCAAAATGGGCTCCAAAAATAACCTTGCCGGTCCCAACCCTAAAGCAAAGCCTAAATGGTCACCTAATAACTTATTCACCAAGGAAAATGGAAAGAAGACCAGATTGGTTGCCGGTATAATATCTGGTGTCGTTTCTGTCGTAATTATCCTCTCACTTCTTGCATTTTTCGTCGTCCGGCGAGGAAGAAAAATCAAAGACTCGGCCTCCAGCAAAGGAATTAGGTGGGCCCCCAAATCCTTTGCTACGACCAAGTCAAGCAAAGCGGGCGGATCATCATCATTGCCGTCTGATCGCTGTCGCGACTTCTCATTGGTTGAGATCATAGCTGCCACAAATAACTTCGAAGGTATTTTCATTATTGGGGTCGGAGGTTTCGGCAACGTTTACAAAGGATACATAGACAATGGGACCATACCAGTTGCAATCAAACGACTTAAGACTGAGTCATCT
Source organism: Cannabis sativa (assembly GCF_029168945.1). Classification (NCBI taxonomy): domain Eukaryota; kingdom Viridiplantae; phylum Streptophyta; class Magnoliopsida; order Rosales; family Cannabaceae; genus Cannabis; species Cannabis sativa. Next base: position 44,291,744 of record NC_083608.1, on the reverse strand, counting down.
CAAGGGATCCAAGAGTTCAAAAATGAGATCGAATTGCTCTCCCATCTCCGCCACCGACACCTTGTCTCTCTCATTGGCTATTGCAACGAAGACCCCGAAATGATCCTCGTCTACGATTACATGTCCAATGGGACCCTCCGTGACCATCTTTACAAAACTGACAACCCACCTCTGACGTGGACACAACGCCTCCAGATTTGTATGGGAGCAGCTAATGGATTACATTATCTACATACAGGGACAAAGTATACAATCATCCACCGTGATGTTAAAACTACAAATATCCTTCTGGATGAAAATTGGGTGGCCAAGGTTTCTGATTTCGGTTTATCAAAAACTGGGCCCACTAGCATGTCCAATGCCCACCTCACCACAGTTGTCAAGGGTAGTATTGGGTATTTGGACCCTGAATACTATAGGCGCCAACAGCTAACTGAAAAGTCGGACGTTTACTCATTTGGTGTTGTTTTGTGTGAGGTTCTTTGTGGTAGGCCACCTATACTAAGGACAGCACAGAAGGGACAAGTCTCCCTTGTTGAATGGGTACAAAATAGCTATCAGAACGAAACGCTTCATGAGATTATGGACCCGTATCTAACGGGTAAGATTGCACCAGAGTGCTTGAAGAAATACGGTGAGTTAATTATGCAATGTATGTTGGATAATGGGACAGAGAGACCTTCGATGAAGGACATTGTGTGGAGACTGGAGTTTGCACTTCAATTACAGAATTATTGGGAGGCTAATAATTACGACAGTGTTGATGGTGGGGAACTAAAGACGAAGGCCGCTGAGGATGAGGTTACTCTCTTGAAAACTTATGGCAACAAAATTGACATTGGTGATGATGATGGGACATTTACTAGTAGCTGGGCAGAGACGACCGAGTCAAAAAGCAGTGCCTCTACTAAACTGATCAGTAGTAGCAGCGACGACGATTCTAGGAAAAGGATGTCTGGGACTGTGTTCTCCGAGATAACTGATTACCCAAAAGGGAGATGAATGAGTCAATGAAGAAAAATATTATATATAATTATGATATATTGCAGTTTTATATCAGTTCGATTTTAACTACTGTAATAAATAATATATGCCAATTAGATTATTTTAAGTGTCTAGCCTGTTTTTATAATATTTTTTTGTAATTTCGTAAAACAAGTTCCCAAGCAATAAATAAATTATAACCCTAGAACTATATTTTTAGCCTTAAAAATATGTCCTACTTAGCTATATCGGTCTTTTGCAAGATTTTAATTATATATAATATGTAGTGCATGATTAATATTAGAAAATTATATATATAATATTAGAAATTAAAATAAATGGTTAATATGCAGTGCATGCATGCTGAATATATCGAGTGAATATAACTAGATTTGTTTTTGTTTTTTCCGCTCAAAAAGTTTTGTTATGTGTATACAGTAAATATATATACATGTGTACATGCCTTTCACTACTAAAAAATTTGTTTTTTTGGACTATTTTAAAGAGTATGATAAAATATTGTCATTGGTCTTTATAATTAATTGTTGCTTATTTAACTGTCATAAAATGAATAAAATAAGTAATAGTTGAAAATTATCTGCAAAAATTTTCTCGACTGTATAAAACTGTCGTATATAGTGTGCAATATAGGTCACTATTTAAAATTGTCGCATATAGTATATAGGCTATAATTTTAAACCGTAGCTTATAGTATGAGCTACGGGTTAAAATCTAAAAATATATTCTTCACCGATAGTTTTTTTTTCTGACGGTACATTGGAAAAAAAAAAAGTAAATTTCATACATATTTTCTCTGTATTAATTTTTTAGATTTATACAATTTCATATAAACATGAAAATAATAATGTTTGTAAAAAACTTAATCAAAAAATATTTAATGTTTGAGAAAAATACTCATAGTTCTTAGCAAATCACCTTTACTTTCACGTAATCTACCCACTGATCACGTAAAAAATTAATCTGACTGTTTGTGTATGGGGTGTTGAACCCGCTGATGGCATGTAAAATAAAAGAAAGAAATTATTAAATTAGTAACATTGAAATTATCAAAATAAAAGAAATAAAGTAATTAAAATACTTAATAACTGATTTACCTTTTCCGTAATCAATGAATTGGATTTAGTTCAGTCATGAATTTTTTAATGAACTTCATTACGTATATGCACATTGTATCCCATCTGACTGTTGTGGACATGCCTGAGTTATCCATGTAATGGTACAAGTCCGTCGGTTTGTAATTTTATTGTACACGTTCATTGAACTACACAAAAAGTAAAGTTAATTAGTGTTGACTGTGATTTTAGCCAATCGACGCGGAATCTGACTAGGATCATTGCTTATGAGTGCCACGTGTGAAACGATAATAAATGTAAAGGACACACAAGATTTTAAAGAGGTTCGACCCCTTTTGTTTAGGTAATGACCTCCTCCCCTTTTAGTTGTATTCACTCTTGAGATAATTCCAAGTACATTATAGGTTAAGACCTTGTAATCTCTAGCTACGCACTCTTCAGTATTACAATGGGTTTTGCAAATTAGAAGTATGATGAGAAAAGAGAGAGGACTTATAACCATAGTGCTTCTGAGTGTGATTGCATGTACCAGAACGTGACCATGTTCGTTTTCATGTAGGTTATGACCCTTTATATAGTATTAGGGTTTGCAAGCTACATATAGAGATATTCTTAGAGAATAGGAAAGTTACAACATATATTTAAAATACAGAGAGAAAAATCCCTAAAGAATAGGGGTGTTATTTGCTGATGGTGAGTCCCTATGTATGTGGGCAGTTTGAGCTAATTAATCCATAGTCATAGGCATGTTGAAATTGAGTTTGAAGGCTTGTGAGAGAAACACAAGTGTTGGTGTGTTTTTGCACCCTTAGCCAGCCAGCCTTGCTGAAGGTTGCCTAGTGCATGGAAGTTGGCACTCCTGGCCAGCCAACTATAGGTCTGGCCAGGGCTTTGCTGGAAGGTGTGTGTATCTTAATTGGCTTACGTGTACCGTGCATCGTAGAATCTCTAAGGCTGAGGGGCTCCTCGGCACTAATCCTTGCATGTTAGTGTTGAGTTGTCTTCTACATACTTTTTGTTTTTTGCCACGTGGAGGAGCCACTTTAAGTGAACAAAATTTGGGATAACATTTTCTCCCAAAGTCCCTATCCGAACTTCTGGTTAGGTGTGGACTTTTTGTCTGTCTTGTGTTGTAGCTTCCTTTGTCATGCAGGTATGCATGCCCAGGTATTTGACTCTTTGACTTACATGACCTCATGGTAATTATTTTATTTTACAATTATCAATGTGGGAAGTCGTGCGATAATTGCACATTTTCCCATATTGCAACTCTTGGCCTTTCTTTTCCCATGCATGCCTATTTTTGTGGTATTAAATTCCCATTAAGTTCTTGGAGAAAAATTTCCAAAAACTATATATATATATATATATATATATAAGCCTCATTTTCTTTTCATTCTTTACTTGTCTCTTTTGAAATACAAAATTTCTCTCAAAGACTCCTTAGAGTCGAATTCTTGTGAGCTTGAGTTCTTCGTGGATTTTCGAGTTTCTGACATCCACACTTGGTGCGCGGACTAGCTCGATCCTCTTTTCGTCTTTCAAGTGGGTAAGTAGTTCGAAGCTTTCTCTCTCTTTTTCATTTTTAAGCTTTTTCCATTGTTGAGTTTCAAGCTTTTATGAACTTCTTGAATCCAATGTTTTTTTGCGCATTATAATTCGTTCAATAGTTTTAGGATTCATAATTTGTAACTCCTTGATGAAAAAGATTGAATCTTGAGCTTTATTTTGATATTATGATTTTTGGGGTTTGAATAACATGAAAAATGTAGTTTGAATCTTTATAAAATACATTTTTTGATTTGTTTAGGGGCCTGGCCGGCACTTGAGATCTTGAGTGTTCCATTGTCAATTAGCCATGATTATCAAACATGCCAATTGACATGATGTTTCTCTTTAATCCAGGGACATACTTGACTTGTTTGATGGTTTAATTGACACCATCATGTATCAATAACTAAACAGTACCAACTCCTTTAATTTGACATGCCTTGTTGTCTCCCAAAAGTACAGTTCCACCTTGTTTTTCAACATAAGTGTTGAGCAAGTTCTTGTTTGGTGTCATGTGAAATGAACGCCATGATTCCAATATTCATTCATTTCTTGAAACTTCACTTGACACAATCAAGACATTGGTTGAATCATAGCCACTCGAGGCAACATCAACTTCTCATTTCTCCTTGTTCTTATCTCTGTTCAGTTTATTCTTCAAGATATGATATTCTTCTCTTAAATCCATCTTTCTTGCAGTAATAGCAATTCTTTCCAGTTAGATTTCTTGACTTGATCCTTGTTTGTACCATTCTAAGGTTTCCTGAATTCTTTCTTGTTCTTCCTCGAACAAATAGGCCTTCACCACTGGATTTATGTTTCTCATCAAATTTCTTTTGAATTCAAATTCCTTAACTTCAGATATTTTTAGTGTATCTTTCCCATAAAAGTAGAGTATTGAATAAATGTTCATATACCTTAGGTAGTGAACACTGAGTAGAAGTATTGCATGATCCTCTTCTTTAATTCTGACCCCTATGTTGTTTTAGTCCAGAATCAACTTGTTGAAATCATCTAGATGCCTTTGAAGCTATTTAGTCTCATTAATCTCCATTATGTAGAGTCTCTTCTTCAAGTAGAGCTTATTGGCTATGTTTTTTTTCATGTAAAGAGATTCGAGCTTTTTCCACAATCCTAAGGTGGATTCTTCACCAACAATTTCTCTAAGAACTTCATCTCCAGACTTAACATGATAGCACTATGTGCATTTGTTTCTATTTCTAGATGAACCTTCTTGACATCATCTTCTTCCTTAGAGCCAGCATCCATAATTGAATATGTGAATTATTGATGCATAAGGAGTCCTTTCATCTTAATCCTCTATAATATCCAAAGTCATTAAGACCAGTAAACTTTTCAACTTCATATCTGGCAGTAGTCATTTGTTTACACCAAAAGTAATCCTGATGATGTGGACATTAATGTTTGACACGTGGAAAGAAAGAAAACATCCTATAGTTGAGTAGTCTAAAATCATAGCAAGTCAACCTAAGAGGGGTCCCTAGCCTTACGCCCATGTTGACTTCAGGAACTCCGAAATTGATGTTTGGATACCACCATGTTATTTCCAACTCACTATCTTTCAGTATTATGTACCATGAAGACATGAAGCATCCAAGTCCAAGCCCTAGGAGCTGAAAATACAGGAAACATCACCTCAAAAAATCAACCCAGGCGCCTAGGGTTTCACCTAGCGCCCAAGTTGACAACCCTATTAGGGTTTCAGTTTCTGGGACCGTCCTAGTTCAAATGGGTTAAACTTTTCATTCGGTAATGAACTATACATACCACGAACATATTTAAGGCATCAAAATCAAATTCGGAGAACTTTCATTTTTGAGCACCCAGTGCCCAAGTTGACAATTTGTCAAACTGGGCCACTTTCTAGCATCAAACTAAAAATCTGACTCATGAATCTTCTTTGTCTTCATCGAAATTGGGGGAACAAGTGTGTTCGGGGAATAAATAAACCAATCTGGGGGCTAAAATAAGGGATCAGCACCCAAGTTAACACCTGGTGTTGGCCTAACGCTCAAGTTGACATTTTGTCAAGCTAGGCCGATTCCGAGGAGTTCTTCCAAAAATTCTTCTGGGAATATTTGTCGTATTCATCTTAGATTAAGATTCAACTATTTATAGGAAGCAAACGAAATTGTCCAAGGACAATAAATTGGACACAATGCCCATGTTGACACCTGGCACTGGCCCATGGCCCAAGTTGACATATTGTCAACCTGGGCTGTTTCGAATTAGTTTTTCCAAAAAAAGTGTTCTGGGCATTTTTCAGTCATCAGAAATAACGAAGGTACAAGTAAACTCAGGGAGAAAACAATAATACCAGGGGCTTCAAAATTTAGCCCAGCACCCAGGTTGACAATCAACATGGTGCACTAGTTTCGATCACTCAAATGCAAATTTTGCTCCAAGAATTCTCTCTAAAATAGTTAAAGATGCGGTAGGTGACCTCATCCTTAAGCTCAAGAACCTTGGAAGTGTCAAAACGACATCCTGAAAGCTCTGAAAAGATCAGTACCCAGTGCCCAAGCTGACTATGGTCTGGTGCACTGGGTTCTGCTCATCTGATTCTGATTCTGTCTCGACCATTCATCTAGTTTTTCATAGTAATTGAGAGCTATGAAGAAAGAAGATTCAAATTCACAACTTTATATTTTCAGTTTTCTAAAAAAGTGACTTACTCAAAAATTAGGTAGTTTCGAGTCTCCCATTAATTTCCACAAAATAGCAACATCTCTGAGAACTCGTGACTAGCTTCCCCAGAACATGAAAACTAGCTAAGTGATGTCTAAATATCACTTAGGCATCAAAACAAACATTCCCAGTACGTTTTCCTACTCATCTAGCACCCAGGTTGACGTCACATGTCAACTTGGGCACTAGATGTCAACTTGGGCACTGGATGTCAACCTAGGGGATGGGCCGAGAATAACATTCAGTAAAACAGCCATAACTCACTCAACATTAATACGACTGATGCGATTCAACTTGCATTTTGAACTATTTCAATGCTTAATCAAGTAATCTCTCACACTCCAATCACAATTCTAAAATTATCAACTCTAAATTTTGTCTTCAAGAGAGTTACGAATTTAAGCCATAACTTACGTGAAATAGATTTTGTGGACGCGACTCAAGCTTCAAAAATTGACAACCGACCTTTGGAGTAAATTTCACTATTAGATCATCATCAACGGTCAAAAATAGCCTAAATGTATTTTTTCCATATTTCTTGGATTATTTTATTATTATTTTAATAAGACATCTTTTTCCTATAAAATGAGAGCTCCACTAGCTCAATTTAATATTTAGAAAAGTACCCGTAAGATCATATCATCTCTCTCTAGTTTACTCTCTAGAAATTTGAGCATTAACCCTTAGCCAATTTTCTTGTAATTCTTGTAAGAAATAAAAACTAGAAGTAGATGTAGATGTAGCTCTATTACCATCGCGACATGAGGAGTGAGCTACTATAAATTTCGTGGGTCCCTCTAAATTATTTACTTAAACTTATTATTCATCTCGGCAATCTAGCGAGCTGGTATTGGTCACTTTTTAGCGTCAATACCATTCTCGATGAGTTCTTGATTCATCAAAACTTGATTCTTGAGTCCTCGATCTTACCTTGCTCCGATACCATTTATGGTGAATTAACACCTATCAAGAATTAAATATAAACAAGAATTATAGTACTCGAATACAATGATAGCAGTGAACATAAAACAGATATTAAACAACTGAAACTAAATGAAATTGAGACAATGTATAACGAGATTAATCACCCTTTTTTGGTGACTAATCCTTGGAAGAACTGCCCTTTGGCAAAGCTTTTATTCAATCTTCAATAATGGTAGAGTAGAGAGGTGAATAAAAGAGTTTAACTCGTCAATAATGGTGTCTTACACCATACAATTCAACTCACTTAAGAATATAGTGATCAAACACACATTGTCTCTTTAACATCCGTCCTTACACATTACGATTTGTTTTCATTTAAAATACACTCTCTAAATTGTTACCTAGAGAATTAAAACTATAAAGTCTTATATCAACATCTCAATGTGTGTGATACTCAAGTAAACTAACATAACTTACTCATGAGCTGACTAAGTACAAATATTTTAACTAACAGCTCTCTAAGCGAGGAGTACTAAGTTACTAAAATCTCTCGAAAGATGCCCATCCTTCCTTAATGTAATAATCCTGAAGATATATTATAAAACAAGATAAAGAGAACTTTCTTTGTGAATATTAATTTTAAGAGCATTGTTATTTAGCACCAGTGGTACTCATCACTTTCTATAGGTAGCACCTTACAATTGGTTAGCGATATTCTTTAAAAGTTATTTTCTTAATTTATATAAAACCAACTACATAATTATACTAATAACGGTATGACACGAATAAGATTGCTAGGCATTAGAGAGCCTTTTTATGCATTATTAGATTAAAATTATTTTTCTAAACTTAAGTTAACCCATATTGATAGAATAGGCTAATATTTTATAAAACCCAATTCTACCCTTCCCATTTCAAACACCTAACTCTCTCTCTCTTCCTCCCTTATCTCTCTCGCTCTCTGAACTCACCCCGAGGACTCGACTCACAACCCACCACATAACCTTGGCCCCTTCTCTCCACGACCACAGACCCAAGGACCCACGAACCCAATGACCACCGTAAACCCATCGACTTCTCCATCAACCATGACTTCACCATCAGTAATATTTTTAAAGGAATAAATTGTATGATCAATGTTTGTTATTTATGAGTAGATGTTAGATTTAGGGTCAAAAATAGCCAGATCTGAGTTTTGGGCAAAAAACTAGTTTTTTTGTCAGGTCCAATGGTAGTCTGATGGTGGTTCGATGCCTTCCTGTTGTTCAAATGAGTAAAGGTTGAAGACAAAGGTCCGATGGTGGTCTGATGGTAGCCCGATAATATGGTCCGATGGTAGTCCGATGGTAGTCCAATAGTAGTCAGATGCCTTCCTGACGAGCTTAATGAATTGAGCTTAACATTTATAAATGTAGAATATAATCCGATGGTGGTCCAATGGTTGGCTAATGATACTTTTTTTATGTACAAAAATATAAAAAAAAAAAAAAAAATAGGTAGCATCTACTATCGGACCACCATCAGACTCTCATCGTACTATCACATTATAGATGAGAATGGGAAGTATAGATAGTAAAGTTAGAAAAAATGAAGTATCTTTACTATAAATATAAACTGTTTATTTTTTTTTAATTTTAATAAACTTATATCTAAAAATTTAATATCCACCAAATATATGCATATAAATTTAAATTTCCCTTCTCTAATTTTAATTCTCACTCAAGAATCCGAGATTGTTCATTCATTGAAAGTTTAGTCAACGTTATACATGAGAATTCATACAGTGGGGTCCGCTCCGTCTTCAATGTGTGCCTTTGTTTTGAGTGGTGTGAGTTGGATATCAGTAAAAGATATCTATCATGATAAACAAAAGAAATCTCAAAAGATTAAAAAAAATGTTATAATTAATTTTATTCATTATACATTACAGAGAATGGAAAACAAAGAATCAATTCATATAGGTTTGATTTCCATTGATGGATAATTAATTGTCTGTCCTTTAATTTATTATATGGGATGAAACTAGTACTACTTACAATTAAATATGAGAGAGTATTAACTCCTCTCAATTTCAGAAAACTAAACAAACCAAAAGTAAAATTATAATAGATCAACATACTCAATCACACAATTATTAATAAAAAGAAAAAAGGAGAACATTATCACAAGTGGAAACGACATGTTTTTGATGAGCAGATCAACAATTTCTATTGCGGGAATCTCTACAATAATTTTGTCCGGTGCCAGTGTTAGGCCCAGCGCATGGAGTATAACGTTGATTACCGTTAGTTCGGCCACAACCGGCAGCACCCTTATCAAGAGTTTTTTTAACTACGCTGGCTTTAAGAGCAAGGATTCTCCGATTGATTTCGGAATCCATCTGAAACTCCACATCTAGATCTTGATCGCCGATGATATTGGTGGCGTTGCTATTGATCAACAACTGATCTGACGTTGCAGTGGCTTCACACTCATGATGAGTTGAGATTAGTAGAATCAGTATCATCATCATCATCATAGCAACTGCAAGTTGTTGCAGGACACCTTTGTTCAGAGTTGCTCCCATGGCTATGAGTACTTCTAATAATAATAATTTATTCTGATGAATGCCATATGCAATTCACTAATTGTGCCCCCTTATAGTACTACTTGCTACTAAAGTAGATAAGTGTGCTACGCGTCATCTTCTTATTTGTTAAACTTGGAATCATTTTATTTTAGTAAGTGGTGTGGTACTAAGCTATGTTAAAATTTTGAGGGTGAAGTGGTACTAAACTATGCCTATAAAATTATGAATATAGGGACGCGCTAACAGCACAATAGAAAACTAATGATACTAAAAAAAAAAAGAGTTTAATATACATACATTAGCTGAAAAGTGAAAATTTAAGCCAAATTTACATATATTGGTAGAATAGTATTATTTATGTTTCTTTCCTCAAAATACACCTCCATATACTTAAAACTATTTCTTCTCTCCCCTTTCTCTTTCTCTCTCACTTCACAAATTTTATTTTCCCTCTTTCTCCCTAACCAAATTACACTATGCTTGGTTTATATGAATGAGTGTAGAAATAAAATTGTTATTCCTAAAGAAAGATCATTCAAGTATTTGAATTGGAAAACTCATTCCAATAGAAATTGTAATTCATATAAAGTAGGGAATTACTTTTCTTAAATAAAATGACTTGAAAAGCCATTCCACACCAACCAAGAACTACTTTTCATTATCTACCATTCTTATAAATAAATGATTAAAGTTATAATTATATGGGTAACATTTTTTATTGGCTAATTAGGATTTTTTCCTCCCGAACTTTGACATGTACCAAATCATGCCCCCTAAACTATTGAGATTGTTAGATTTAAGGATTTTTGTCTAATTTTATTCAATTTTACTGTTTCATTGATTATTATGTACTAAGCCATGCTCCCCAGACTTTGATATCTACCAAATTATGCCCCTCGAACCTTAATATGTACTAAATCATGTCCCCAAACTTTCATCCGTGTTAATTTTTTTTTTTACAAAAATTGGACAAAAGTTCTTAAATCTAACAATCTTAATAATTCAGGGGGAATTTTTAACGGCCAAAAAAGTTCAGGGAACATAATTTGGTACATGTCAAAGTTAGGAACCCATATAGAAACGGATTGAGTTTAGATTTTTAGTTTTTGACATAACTAATTAATAAACGAGACAAATTTAAATATGACATATTCTTGGTAAGACCTAACACTCGACACCACAAGAACATAACTCACGAATACAAATTATCACTCCTAATGTGGTGTTGGACATTTTAATTAAGGTGTGGAATAGGAATCCTCATTAGCTTTTTGGTATAAGTGATAATTTTCTCTTTTCATTTTTTCATAATGTATCAGTTGACGAAGACTTTTGAATTTCAAAGTCAATCCTATATGGCAAAGCCATCATCTTGTTTCATTTACAACTTCACCCCTCAGCCACACCCACATGTATATAGAAGTGAATTTCTGTCCAAACCTCAAAAACTTTTATACAATATCTCGCGCGGTGATGACTTGACCTTGGTTTGTGACTAATACAATCATTATCATCCACACAACATATAGAAACCAACGAAAAGTTATCAAGCACTACTAAAACATATTCGAATAAGTTAATGACGCGTATGAAAAAAATCTTACAAAAATAATAAAAAAATTTACAAAACGTTCTTTCGAATTTTCAATTGTGTATCATAATTTTTATATAGCTAGCTGATTGTCATTTCTATTACTCTATAATTAATGATATAACTTTCAACACAACCAGTAACAAATATCTACAGAGTACGTACGTTTCCCGATGGATACGCTCATGAAGATCATCCTCTTCGTCTTCTATTTCATTCAAATTAGTTACGGACAGTCTCTTCGGTACAACCCTGTGGACAACATAACCATCGACTGTGGCTCTTCCGGGAAAGTCATGGCAGAATATCAACAGCGGAGCTGGACTGGAGACATAGACTCCAAATATTTCTCCTTACTAGAAGGCTCAAACAAAGCTTCAGTCACCCTCCAAGCGGCGAACAGAATAAGTGGTGAGGATCCAGTACCTTATGAGACAGCACGACTATCAAATTCCCAATTCACCTACATGATACCAGTCACCCCCGGCCCAAAGTTTGTCCGATTGTACTTCTTCCCAGCAACATTCAAAGACTTCAACCGCTCAAATGCCTTCTTTGATGTTAGAATCAACGATTATACTCTGCTAAGAAACTTCAGCGCTTCACTTACTTCTGATGCTCTTCAAATAGATGGCATAGAGAAAGAGTACGTTTTGACAGTTAAGCAGCAATTCATGAACATAACTTTCACTCCAACTTCTTCTCAAGCAGGAGCTTTTGCTTTCATCAACGGTATCGAAATAGTTTCCATGCCCTCTAATCTATATTATTCATATGGTCTTGGCCTTGCTATTGTGGGACAGGAAGGTCGTTTCTTCGACCTCTCGAATGAAACTGCAATGGAGACTATGTATCGAGTAAATGTTGGTGGGAGCGCTATCTCTCCTGTTGGTGACACCGGCTTGTTTCGTCAATGGGACAAAGAAGAGAGCTTCCTGTTCGATAAGGGGTTGAGCGTTTTACCAGTTAATTATAATACGAGCCACAAGCTTAAATACAAAGACGATAATATTTCATCTTTTGCAGCACCCGAAGAAGTCTATAAGACTGGTCGGTCTACAGGAAACAATCAGAATAAAACACTACTCAGGAGCCACAATCTTACATGGAAATTCTCTGTGGATTCCAAATTTAGATACATGTTGAGATTGCACTTTTGTGAGATAACCAAAGAGTTTACTGAAGTGGGTGATCGGGTCTTTTATATTTATATAGCAGATGATCTAGTTGAGAAAAAGTTTGATATCATCAATTTCGCTCCGGGTCAATATGTACCTTACTTCAAAGACTACTTATGGTTTGGTAATAATACTGATCAAAAGAAAGTTAATCTTTCTGTTGCTATACAACCAAACCCAGATGATTACCGGACAACTTTTGTAGATGCAATTTTAAATGGAGTTGAGATCTTCAAATTGAGCGATAACAACCGTATTCTTGCCGGTCTAAATCCTGATCCTACTCCTGTTATTGCCAGGCCATCCACAGATCCGGAGAAAAAGAAAAGTAGTCTAATTACTATTATTGGCGTCGTTTTAGGCGTTGCGGCCACGATAGTTATTATCTCCGTCGTGGGATTCTTCATTATCCGGCGTGGGAGAAAAGTCAAATACGCAGCCAGCAGTTCGGACAAAACTTCTTGGTGGGGCCCAGTCTCATTTAGCACGACCAAGTCAAGCAAAACACGTGGTTCATCTTCATTACCGTCCGATTTGTGTCGCTACTTTTCATTGGCTGAGATTAAAGCCGCCACAAACAACTTTGAAGAAATTTTCATTATTGGAGTTGGAGGGTTTGGTAACGTGTACAAAGGCTACATAGACAATGGGACCGTCCAAGTCGCCATCAAACGACTGAAACCGGAATCATCACAAGGATTCAACGAGTTCAAAACTGAGATTGAGATGCTCACTCATCTCCGCCATCGCCACCTTGTTTCTCTGATTGGCTACTGCAACGACGACCGTGAAATGATCCTCGTTTATGACTACATGGCTCAAGGGACCCTCCGAAGCCATCTCTACAACACCGAAAACGGACCCATCGAGTGGAAACAACGGCTCGAGATATGCATCGGAGCGGCGCGTGGTTTACACTACCTCCATACGGGTTCCAAATACACGATCATCCACCGTGACGTGAAAACGACAAATATTTTGCTGGATGAGAAATGGGTGGCAAAGGTTTCCGATTTCGGGTTATCAAAAACGGGTCCCACTGGAATGTCTAAGGCGCACGTTAGCACAGTGGTGAAGGGTAGTATTGGGTATTTGGATCCGGAATATTATAAGCGTCAACAGCTGACTGAAAAATCCGACGTGTACTCATACGGTGTCGTTTTGTTTGAAGTTCTTTGTGGTAGGCCACCAATAGTAAGAAACGCAGAGAAGAAACAAGTAAGCTTAGCGGAGTGGGCCCGTAATTGTCATCATAAGGGGACACTTGATCAGATCATCGACCCACATTTAAGGGGTAGGATTGCCCCAGAGTGCTTAAAAAAATATGGCGATATTGCAGTGAATTGTCTTCTTGATAATGGTACCGAAAGACCTTCGATGAACGACGTCGTGTGGGGCCTTGAATTTGCAATGCAGCTACAGAAGAACGCTGAGGATAACGACAGCATTGGTGGTGGATTATCTATAATAAAGAATGAGAGTAAGAATGAGGATAAGGACAAGGACGACGTCGGTTTAATGAATAGTAATAATAATAGCGACTGGGAGAGGGAGTATGGGACTGAGTCAAAAAGTAGTGGCATGTCTAAACTACTCAGCAGTTGTAGTGGGGAAGATTCTAGTACGAAGGAGTCCATGAAAGGGTTGTCTGGGACTGTGTTCTCCGAGATTTATGATCCGAAAGGGAGGTGATTAATGAAAGGGTTAATGGTTTTTCGTTAGGATAGAATATAATTAAGTAATTGGTTTTCTATATTGTTGCACTTTCTTTGTGTAAGTAGTATTTTATATTTAATAAAAAGTCCAAAATAAAAGCGGGTAAAATTTTGCAATTTCATGGCTACGGTATAGAATATTAATTTTGAATATCTTGTAGAAAAATTTAATTTTGACCCGTAGAAAAAATTAAAATGCATTTTTTTTTGGTAATAATCTTATTATTAGTATGTGATTCTACGATGTATCCCTTAAAAAGTATGTGATAATGTACACTCTACTTGTTTCGGCATTCAGAAAAAAAATTTAGCCTAATTTTTTTTTTAATATTCAAGTAAGTTTTACCTATTTAAGATATCCTACAAAATTTTGAGAAATTCAAAGTAATTTACAATATAGAAAATAATGTTTAAACAGTCTATTTTACACGCGTATAAAATAAAAAATAAAATAGTTATGCCTGTAACACACTGTTTGAACATAAATTTCGACATGTTAAACTTTTCCAAATTTCTTAAAATTTTGCAGGTTGTGTTAAATAACTATAATTTACTGTGAGAAAAAATTTGACTAAAAAATTATTTCGGATAATAAAACAGATAAAAATGTATCGGTACATTACTTTTGAGGATGTGTATTATAGAATTTCCTTATTATTATTATTCAACCATTTCATTTTATTAAATTCCTTTACCTTGTAACCATGCTTCTGTGGGTAAAACTTTATTTATTTTAGAATTTTTACACAAAATATTTAAAATTGTATTTTTTTTTTCTTCACATTTTTACTATTTTTTATACATTTTCACAATTTTTTTTCTACAAGTTTTTTTAGTTACAGTTTTATGAAAAACAACATGGACGTAAAAACAACCGTTCATAAAAAAAATTCATAAATAAGTTGAAAATATTATAGAGTAATTCTACAATACACTCCATTAAAAGGGATGTATTGATGCATCTTTATTTACTTGTTTCGGTATTTAGAAGAATTTTTTAGTATAATTTTTTTCATATTCATGTACGTTATAGCTATTTAAGATATCTTATAAAATTTTGAGAAATTTAGAATAATTTACAATATAGAAAACAATATTCAAACAGTCTATTTTACACGCGTATATAATAAAATAGTCACGCATGTGACACACTATTTTAACATAATTTTTGGCATGTTAAATTTTTCTAAATTTCTTAAAATTTTACAAGATGTCTTAAATAAGTATAATTTACATGACCATGAAAAAAAAATTTAACTCAAAAATTATTTCAAATAGTAAAATAGATAGAGATATGTATCAATGCATCCCTTTTAAAGGGTGCATTACAGAATTTTCTAATATTATAAATTTGTATTTTTATGAATTAATTGTCAATATTTATAAAAACATCTCTTTATTTTCAGCATGCAATTCCTTTTTGTGATATGATAGTAAAAAAATTTAAATAATTTATTATATTAAAAATAAAAACAACTTATTTCTTCTTATTATCGTAAATTATTTATATCAATTTAAAATTTTGTGGTAGGATCTAAATAATTAAAGATTATAACTTATGTGCTAAAAATATAAAAATTAGTTTTTTTTTAAAAAAAAAAAAAAAACAATTTGAAATCAATTTCATTTTCATAAATTATTAACAAGAATATTGTATTACTGTTAGTTGTATTATTGTTATACTGTGTTAGTGGTTCTGTTATGTACATATTCCGGTTGTATATGTTCTATTTAGGCTGTTAAGTTTGTTGATTGATTTGGTCCATTGATTAACGGCTCTCCCTGATTTGAGGAGATCTGTTTTCTCTTTTCATTCATGCCTATTTATAGGCTTATTTCCTTTGTAAACATTAATTCATTCAATTCAATAAAACCACTTTAATGTTTTTCCTTTTCTTCCGCAGTATGGTATCAGAGCAAGGAAGCTATACTTCCTTTCGATCTTGATCCTTTTTCCTTCTTCCTCGCCGTGTCTTCTGTTCTTCTCCGGCGACGTTCGATGTCCGCAGTTGAAGAATTTGTTTCTTCAATCGACATTCTTCTTCCTTCACAGACTTCTCTTTGAGTTCTTGAGAAGCTTCTCCAGCTTCTTTCTGTCCAGCCATGTCCGATGATCAAGGAACAGGACGTGACAACGAAGCCACTACCCAAATCGACAATGGTGACAATCATATTCAAACGCCAGGTACGGGACTGAATACTCAAATAAACAGACCTAGAAATCCTTATGAAGATCCATCCGATCCCTATTTTTTGCATCATGGAGACAACCCTGGAAATGTGTTGGTATCCCAATTGCTCACTGGACAGGACAATTACATTGCTTGGTGTCGAGCAATGGAATTGGCCATTTTAGTCAAGAACAAATTGGGGTTCTTGAATGGTTCCATACCCAAACCTCCTATAACTGATCAAACTCTATACAATGCTTGGATTCGGAACAACAATATTGTAATTTCTTGGATAATCAACTCGGTTTCTAAGGAGATTTCCTCTAGTATTCTCTACGACGAGTCAGCTGCTGCAATATGGAATGATCTAAGAGTTAGATTTCAGCAGAGGAATGGTGCTCATATCTACAATCTCAAGAAGATTTTGATGAATCTGAAGCAAGAAACCCAGTCCGTCAGTATGTATTTCACCAAGCTTAAAACAGTGTGGGAGCAATTGTCCAACTTCAGACGTAATTGCACTTGTAATGGCTGTACATGTGGAGGAGTCAAGAAATTACAAGAACACCACAATATGGAGTACATCATGTCCTTTCTTATGGGATTATCTGATCTTTATTCACAAGTGAGAGGTAATATTCTTGTTATGGATCCTTTACCTGGAATTAATAGGGTTTTCCATTTAGTGTCACAGGAAGAGAATCAAAGAGGGGGGCAAATTGCTACTGCCGATCCCAACTCCAACATGGCTTGCCTTTCAAGGAGAAAGAAACCCTGGGAAATCCGAAGCTTCCAAGAACTAAGGACAGAAACGTGGTAGACCTTTTTGCACTCATTGCAATATGCACGGGAACACCATTGAAAAATGCTACAAGATACACGGGTACCCTCCTGGATACAACAAACCAGAAAAATCGAAAGTTGCTGCAGCCAATCAATTTCAGAAAAAGAAACTAGTTCGGATGCTAATGACAACAACACTATGCTGCCTCAATTAACACCAAACCAATATCAACAACTACTCAATCTCTTAGCTTCTCAATCCACTAACCTGCCTGCTACCGATCTTAATTCCTCCTCAGGTAGTTCAGGTATTGTATTAACAAATTATGATTTTTTACTTAAAGAAAAATCTTGGATAGTGGATTCAGGTGCCACTAGACATATATGTTCAGATTTAAAGCTTTTTCAAAATGTTCATACTGTCCATACTACTAGATTGATTCTTCCTAACAATAATCATGTCTTGGTTCACAAATGTGGCAATGTTCGCATCAGCAAAGATCTGGTTCTACAAGAAGTACTCTATGTTCCTACTTTCCAATATAATATTGTCTCTGTTAGCTTTTTAACTCAAGACAATAACTATGATCTAAAATTTCTTGCTAATGAGTTTTACATACAAGAAATACACACCAAGAAGAAGATTGGCAAAGGTTAATCGGCCAATGGTCTATATCTTTTAGACACCACTACCGTTCCTATCAATGCCTTCACTTCCGCTGAAATTTGGCATAGAAGATTGGGTCATTTGTCTAATAAATGTCTTGATTTGCTTAGTGATTCTTTACACTGTAAAATAAAAGATTTACATGTTATTGAACCTTGTTACATTTGTCCTCTAGCAAAGCAAAGAAAGCTTCCTTTCCCTAATAATAAAAGCTTTACTTCTCATTATTTTGATCTTATACATTGTGATATATGGGGACCTTATCATGTTACCTCCCACTCTAATCACAAATATTTCCTTACTTTAGTAGATGATCATTCAAGATTTACTTGGATTTATCTTCTTAAACAAAAATCGGATGTTCTTCTTATTATACCTGAGTTTATTTCTTATGTGCAAACCCAATATAATTGTGTTTTCAAACGTTTCAGATCTAACAACGCACCTGAACTTACTTTCAAAGATTTGTTTTCTAAACATGGCATGCTACATGATTTCTCATGCATTGAAACTCCTGAACAAAATGTCGTCGCTGAAAGAAAACATCAACATCTCCTAAATGTTGCAAGAGCTTTACTTTTTCAGTCTAGAGTGCCTATACAATATTGGACAGGATGTCTTCTTACCGCTGTTTTTTTGATCAATCGCACTCCTACACTAAATCTCAAGAACAAAACGCCTTATGAAATTTTATTTGGTAAACAACCCAAATATGATGACTTAAGATGTTTTGGTTGCCTTGCTTTTGCATCAACCATTACTTCCCATCGAACAAAGTTCGAGCCTCGGGCAAGAACATGCGTGTTTTTGGGATATCCAAGAGGAGTTAAAGGGTATCGTTTATATGATCTAAATTCAAAACAAATTTTTATATCTCGAAATGTGGTTTTTCATGAACATATTTTTCCTTTTCATAAACTTAATCCTACTGGTAATAATGTTGATCCTTTTTTACCTCTCATTCTACCAAATGAACATATTACTAACACACATATTGATGACTATCCTGTTCAACATCCCAGTCCGGTTTCTACTGATTCTTTTCTGCAGGATATTGCAGAAAACACACCAGAAACTGATGCTCGGGATCATGAAGAACCACCTGTTCCACCCGATTCATCTCCTACACCAGAACCCGTGCCTAGAAGGACTACTAGAGTTTCACGGCCACCTCGTTACCTACAGGATTTCGAGTGTTACAACATGCTGGACGATAACACTTCCACTTCTTATCCTATTTCAAAATATGTTTCTTATTCCAAACTTTCAAAGGCTTATAAAATGTTTATTCTTGCAGTTACAGCCGAGTTCGAACCTCAGAATTACAAACAGACCATACAGTTCAAGAAATGGCTCCAAGCCATGGACAATGAACTTCTAGCACTCATCACCAACAAAACTTGGTCCGTGGTGCCTCTCCCACCTAACAAGCGCGCCATAGGATGTAAATGGGTGTACAAAATTAAGTACAACAGTGATGGAAATGTCGAAAGACTGAAAGCTTGTCTTGTCGCTCAAGGATACTCTCAACAAGAAGGCTTGGATTTTTTTGACACCTTCTCACGTGTGGCCAAGATGATTACCTTCAAACTCCTACTTGCCATTGTCACTATTAAACAATGGTCCACTTTACAACTTGATACAAACAACACATTCCTCAATGGTGATTTGGATGAAGAAGTCTACATGCAAATACTGTTAGACTTTTATATGTATAAACTGAAATGTATATGTTTAAGTATTAAGTGCGGAATTAATCAAACATATATACACTATGAATAAGGATCGAAATACCTCCAGCCATTGAATCTTGAGCTTCAAACCCACATAAGCTTTGATCTGCAAAGGAAATTGACTACCATGGGTAATCGGGCTTCCTCGCTCTCTCAACTCTCTTTAGATGGAATTTGTTATGAACGGAATGAGTGAGGAGCTCGGGGACCGAGACCCTATATTTATAGGTGAGATACTCCATCGATATTCGTGCCACATTAATTGTCAGAATATTTTGAAAATTAATTCAGTAAATCAAATCAGGTAATTAATATAGAAATCTGACCATATATAGAATATTACGTCATTGATTCTCGTCTGCATTCAATGAATATAAAATATTCATTTATCAGAATCAATAATATTATTTTATTTCCTTAATTAGAAATATTCTAATATTCTCCCACTTGGTCAGCATTTAAACTAAAACATTCAAACCCAAACGTTCCTCATTATATAATAAACATACGAATCATAGCGACATGTCCTCATTATAAGTCGAGTATTATCTTCCATGTATTACGATATATTTATTATATAGCAATGTACTTTATGTGGCAATGTACTTAAGTGAATAAACCCTAACCCTTATGTTTATTCAGGTCCTCTTACGATAATTTTCTCAGATGAAATTAAGGTGCACATAAATATGAGAAAATATCGAAATTAGAGTTTCATTAAATAATTTTTGGTTGTACAAATAAAAAAAAACTGCATATGGGTTAACTGAATCCCATATTTACTTTATGATCCTTGAATTTGTGTTGCGGCATGCCTTTAGTCAAGGATCTATGCGATCACCCAATTCAGTTTGCGTGATTAATGACCACTTATCACGCCTTTTTATGGCTAAATACTTAATGTCGATATGCTAGCTTCGACCAGTACTCTTAGAGTTATTAGCCATAAATATTGTAGCTGAATTTATCGCAAAATTTTCTTAATGGCCTAATGAAACTGTAATTCTGAACTCTAGGCCTACTATGAAACTCTATAATACATCATACGAGATGTATCCTCAAAACAATAAATGAATCTGACTTCTATAGTGAAATAACAATCAAGATTCTCTACAATATAACTTACTGGTAATCTTAAGGACGTAATAAAATATTGATTTACGTTAATAAATACAACCAAGAAGTATGTTAGAATCTAATTGGTTAACTATATTTCCGGATGGTCAATTCATCTTAAAATATGTATGAATATAATTTTTAGTATCTTAAAGATACCTCATCACTTTGTATGAAAAATAAAGTGGTCTTAACTTTAGTTATTCCGATACTACTTAACGATCCCGAAACAAATGTAATGCAAAGTCTTATTCGTACTCTTAGGCATACATTAGGCTTCTAAAATAGAAGCAAATGAATGTTCTTAATTTATTCTCACTCCGATCATTTTTCGTATGCTTTGGTTCGAGTTGAATTTATCACACTTAAAGATAAAAGTTATATCATATGAATAATACATAATTTTATTTAATCAGAGATGCTGTGGCTACTCTCTAATTAATTAAAAATATATATATTATTTATATTCCTTATCTCAAAATAATAATTTGAGATATGAATTATTTCAACTTATATAGAAAACTTTTATCATCATTTGCAAGTAACATATTGTCTACGTATAAAACAAATATTACTCCCACTAGCCTTCTGGTATATAATTATTTCCATAATTCTCTTTTCAAACCTAAAGGAAAAGATGATATAATACCAATTTGTGAGATGTTTGTTTTAATCTATAGGTAGACATCTTAAGCTTGCATATGTTCACCACTATTAGAGAAAAATCTTTATGGCACTCGTATACCTTCTTCTCTAGTTCACGTTTGGAATTGATTAATGAATTGAAACAAGCAACAAATGCCAAGGTCTATAATAGAATCTTTTATAAAAACAAGTGAGAATGTAAATCTCATTTGTTATTGATTCTTAGTTCAAAATGAACTTCTTAGCAATGAATATTCTTTTATATCTTTATGTTTCTCAATGTTGCCTAATGAATATTATTGGTGAAAAAACCTATGCTTAATTAATGTTCTCCACCCCATTAGACAACTTTACTAAAGATAAACTTTATTGCTATTTAAGATATTCATTTCTTCATTCATGGCATATTGTACTACAACTTCAATTCTTTATCATTCTATAATTTAATTTGTGTCTCAAATTAATATTGTAGTTGAACTCTTATTGTACAAAATGTAATCACTAGAAAACATTGATCTTACTGTTCTAATAAGTCATCTTAAGGATGGACCAACAAACTCTTAAAAGAGCAAATGGTTCAATAACATGTTATTTTAGAAATTGTAAGCAATTACTAAATAACATAACTTATTAGAATTTTACCAATGACTTGTATATTATTAATGATTAGTAATGAATTCTCAAAAACCATTAATCTTAAGGGATGTTGTGAATCATAATTAATCTAACACTTGAGGTGGAAGTTTGAGAAAATATGAATGATCTTTCTCGGAAACTAGGTTCCTAGATTGATCACTCCCACTGATCAAGTCAATTCTTAATTCCACAATTCTAGTGTTGTGAGATGGATAATAAAATATGTAACCCTTAAACCTTATAGCTTTTCAAATGAAATATGCTCATTTATGGTTTAGGGCCCAGATCTTTTCTTTGACAATTGTACTCTAACTATATATGGGTATTTATAAAATGTGTACATGTCATCAAGTCAGTTTTCAACCTTATCACAACTCAAAATATGTTTGAGAAACAACTTTGGTTAGAACACGATTCGATATGTACACCCCATTGTTGAGTATCAATAGACAAAGATTTAGAAAAGATTGGAGTTTGCTATGTAGGCTCCACCCCATGTCCAAAAAATGCTTAGTTTCTTAAATCTGTTACACACTATAATTTGGGTGTACCAAGCATATGTATCGGGCAATGAACCCATGCTTTTAAAGAAACTTTACAAATACACTCGGGAGTTTATCCATACTCACGAATTTTGATGTAGTATTCTCCATTTTATATTTGATCTCACTATCTTAATATGCAAAATGCACCATTTCTCTACTTAAGATTTAAATGTCTTTGAAACATATAAATCCATACTTTTGTAGAAAAATTATTTATGTGAGTAATCGTTAAAAAAGAGATGCAAAATTTGAGTCCATGTCTTCAAAATTAATTGACTTGTATGATTTCTAATATGATAGAATTCTAGTATGCACCGATTTTGACTTGTTGGAATACATATTCTTAATGAAATTCACACAAGTTCTAAATAAAGTTAGTAAAATCAAGTGTAATGAAGATCCCCACCATTTACTAACATTTATTCTATTTATGGAGATATGTTCCATAATTTTTGGTGCTATAATGTAGAAGAATTCTTATTAATAACACATTTCTTATTGTCAGATTGAACTTGCATATCTTTATGAGTGACATCATTTGTAGTAAAGACCTCTAAATGTGTCTAAATCAAGTTTCAATAGAATCTTGGAACATAAGGATCTTTGCCAATTTTAAAACAAAGCCACTACTATATTGCTTGTTCCTTAAACTTCTAAATGTGAGAAGTTATCTTGTCTGTGGATAAGATTTGCTCACGATTCGACTTTCTTAGGTTTATTTGTAAACCTTGCAAGAAATTATGAATGTGGAATAACAATCTAAAATAATCCACTATGTGTTAATAATCACATTAACTATATTAGAATGAATTCATACACAATAAATTAAAATTTATTGGTGATAATAAAGTGTGATTTATTTTTCTTAATTATACAAGAAAACCGTATATGCTAGATGAAATTATCGTAATAAATTTTGAAAATTTCTACCGTTATGGAAGAAATTTTCTACTAGTATGGAAGAAATTTATGAATAGTGATGTAATAAAATTACATATATAGTTTTGAGGTTTAAATGAATCATGTTTTTACCAATGAATAAACATGCTTAAATATGAAATCTTATTAAACAAAAATTGCCTGTGGGCTAAATTTTTAATTTAATAAGATTAGATTTAGATGTAGATTATGATAGATTTACACAATTTATGAAAAACTTAAAGTTTAATATTTCTATCTTAATGAAAGGTATGAAACACTTAATTATTTATAAATGTTTCAAAATTTTATACTTTATGATAAAATTATTAAATTAAATCTACATAATTTCCTGTGGGATAAATTAAGAGAATTTAATTTAACATATTAATCATGTGAATATAATAAAATCCCCGTAGGGTAAGATTATTATGTTCACATAATTCATGTCCATTATGTGATCTTAATCCACTTAATATATATAATTTTATATAATTAAGGATGCCGTGGCTACTCCCTAATTATTTAAAATTATGTGGTTCACTAGACACCAAAGTATAAATCGAAGATTAAAATTTTACTAAATCCAAAATTGCACATGTGGGCTAAATTTTAAATTTAATAAAATTAGATGAACTTTATGATAGATTTAATTAAACAATTAGTTTTGGAAAATGAAGGTTTATTATCTATCTTTAATTAAATTTGTGATAACACTATTAAATTAAATCCCCATAACTCCCCGTGGGGTAAATTAAGAGAATTTAATTTAACATATTATCCTAATTAATTATACAAATATAATAAAATCCCCGTGGGGTAAAATTATTATACCTATATAATTAATTACAAGTTATGTCCATTAAGGTAAATTTTAATTAATATATAATTTTATACAAATAAGGATGCTGTGGCTACTCCCTAATTATATAAAATTATATTTTCACTTTGACATTAGGTATTGGGCTCTACCTAAAAGTAATTTCGTTATTAACATAGTAGACAATCACTGAGATTAATGCTCCTAGTGTGGTCGTCCGAAGATCATTAAAAACCGTTCTAGATATGAGCATTTGTCCCAAATTCATGTTTTCTTATGTCAAACCACAAAATTACTTACATTTTATTCATATTTTATTCATTTTAGGAAGTTTTATGAATATTTTATGAAGTTTTATGAAACTTAATGTGCTATATAAAATATTCAACCTATCTTAATGTTTGAATATTTCTAAATATATCTAGCACTATAAAAGGAATTTATGTATAGCATTTAAATCATACAAATCTAAATTAATTGCATTAAACATAAATTTGCCAAATAAATACAAATTAATACAATTATTGTATGATAATAAATTAAATGCTTAATTCCATAATATATAATTAATTATGCATTTATGACCATATAATATCTTAAATATTTATACTAATAATTAATTTGTATAAATAAGGTAATTATACAAATTAGTACAATTAATTATATGGAATGAATTAAATGCAAAATTAAAGACTATACTTAATGGCGTATTTTTCAAATTTTATTAATTTAAACAATAAATTACATAAATTTGGTAATAAATAATTAAATGCACAATTATACAAATTGCACAATTATTACATGCCTAAATAAATCATGTAATTAATTACCATATTAAAACAAATTTCCATTTTCGGTTTATACTAAATAACATATTAATTCTAAATATATGTATTAAATTAAAAATGGAAATTAATGAATGTAATTTATTGACTAAATTAACAATAGGAGAATAATTTATATTTCCAAATAAATAAAAAATATATATATAAAAAAAAATCGAAATTTTTCCCTTTTTTTTTTTTTTTTTTTTGAAAAATACACTGCCATAAACGACATGATAAAATTTCCTTAAACTTTCAAAAATCATGAAATCAATTCCAAATGAATCTAAATGCAAAAATTAAGACATTCATATAGATTTTATGCATCGAAAATACATAAAACAAAGACTTTAAAAATCACCAAAATTTTCTGAAAAATAATTTTGAGATTTCTTTGTTTTTTCAAAGTGGATTTTCATGCTTAGAACAATCTATATTAATATATGAATGTATTAATACATATACAATATATATATAAATATATATACATATATATACAGAAAAATAAAAATACTGTATGTATATATATAAACATGAAATGTATATATGTATATATTTGTATATAGCATTTAGATATATAAATAATATATATATATACAACATATATACGTAATGAAATGAAGAAAATATATATATATTTATATGTATATGAATATATATATATATGAACTGAATGAATAAACAAGTATATATGTATGAAAATATATATGTATATATATAATTGGGATTGAATGAATATGAATATATAAATATATACACAAACGAAAATAAATATATATATCAACACTGAATTAAATATATATATATATAAACACTGTATATACGAGTATTTATATATATATATATGAAACTCAAACTAAAATCAAGGCAGAGATAAAAACCGCTCTGATACCAACTGTTAGACTTTTATATGTATAAACTGAAATGTATATGTTTAAGTATTAAGTGCGGAATTAATCAAACATATATACACTATGAATAAGGATCGAAATACCTCCAGCCATTGAATCTTGAGCTTCAAACCCACATAAGCTTTGATCTGCAAAGGAAATTGACTACCATGGGTAATCGGGCTTCCTCGCTCTCTCAACTCTCTTTAGATGGAATTTGCTGTTATGAACAGAATGAGTGAGGAGCTCGGGGACCGAGACCCTATATTTATAGGTGAGATACTCCATCAGTATCTGTGCCACATTAATTGTCAGAATATTTTGACAATTAATTCAGGAAATCAAATCAGGTAATGAATATAGAAATCTGACCATATATAGAATATTACGTAATTGATTCTGTCCAGATTCAATGAATATAAAATATTCATTTATCAGAATCAATAATATTATTTTATTTCCTTAATTAGAAATATTCTAATAAATACCTCAAGGACTCCAACTTCCCCCTTCTATCTCGGGTGACAATCTTGTGTGTAAACTCCATAAATCCATCTATGGACTTCGCCAATCCTCAAGACAATGGTATAAGAAACTCATCGATGCTCTTCTTGAAGAGGGATTTACTCAATCACAAGCCGACTACACCTCTTAAGTATTTTCTTGGTTTCGAGATTGCAAGAGCCAATTCTAATCTTTTTCTCTCACAACGCAAGTACACACTTCAATTACTTGCAGATACAGGATACACCAACAACAAACCCGCCAAAGCTCCCATGGATCTGAGACTAAGACTCAATGATCAAGATGGGGACCCTCTCGATAATCCATCTCACTATAGACAACTCATTGGTCGCCTCCTATACTTGACTCTCTCACGGCCCGACATCACATTTGCCGTCAACACTCTCAGCCAGTTCATGTCTTGCCCTCGCACTACACATTTGACAGCTCTACACCATCTTCTCTGCTACCTCAAAGGATCACCTGGCCAAGGAATTTTATACTCTTCTACATCATCTCTCCATCTCCAAGGATTTTCTGATTTAGATTGGGCAACTTGCTCAATCATTCGTCGATCTACTACAGGATATTGCATTTTTATTGGCGATTGCCTTATCTCTTGGAAAACAAAGAAACAACCAACGGTCTCTAGAAGTTCAGCTGAAGCAGAGTACCGCGCCTTGGCCTCTACCACAAGTGAGATAACATGGATACAATACCTACTACAAGACCTTCACATCGAACAACCTACACCTGCTTTCATCTACTGTGACAACCAATCAGCAATCCACATCGCCAATAATCCAACCTTTCACGAACGCACAAAGCATATCGAATTAGATTGCCACTTCATTCGTGAAAAAATCCCCAAGTCTGCCATTAGACTCATCCCTGTTAGCAGTAATCTACAACTTGTCGATGCTTTTACCAAGCCTCTCCCCTCTACCATCCTCAATTCTCATCTCTTCAAGATGGCCATTCATGATATCTATGGTCCATCTTGAGGGGGGGTAACAAGAATATTGTATTACTGTTAGTTGTATTACTGTTATACTCTGTTAGTGGTTCTGTTATGTACATATACCAGTTGTAAATGTTCTGTTTAGGCTGTTAAGTTATTTGATTGATTTGGTCCCTTGATTAACGGCTCTCCCTGATTTGAGGAGATCTGTTTCCTCTTTTCATTCATGCCTATTTATAGGCTTATTTCCTTTGTAAACATTAATTCATTCAATTCAATAAAACCACTTTAATGCTTTTCCTTTTCTTCCGCAATAATTATTTAAAATTTTACAAAACTTGTATGAGGCTCACATTTAACACGCTATAAAATAAAAAGGTCAGGCGGGCAGGATTATTTGGACCATATTTTTATTGTGTTAAAATTTTGTAAATTTTTTAAAATTTTGCAGGATGTTATAAATAAATACAAATGTGTACGATCATAAAAAAAAAGACTAAATTTTTTTTCTTAATGCCAAAATAGATAACAAAAAATTACATCAATGGGGATAGGTGCATTATAAAATTTTCCAAACATTTTCTTACATAATTAAAATTAAAATATATGTACTCCGATTTAAAAATAATAACAATTAAAATTAAATAATATTTGTAAACTAATTTATTTATTTTCAAGCTATTTACAAAACAAAAAAGAAAAAATTGTATCAAAAAATACATAATTACTTAAAATTGATGACATGTTGCAAATGGTAGCCGACATCTCTATTTTATAGAAACAGATCGAATCAAAGTGAATAATTGAATAGAGGGAACTGGTCCCGCCATTTAAATTATATATTTCTTTTCACTATTCGTACGTACTCGTTTCTTTTTATTGTTAATTATGTGATCATGGCAAAACCAAAAACGACAGAAAAACAAATGAAGTCAAGGTCGTCTTGGAATAATTATGGACCCACGCCAACTAAATCAACATGCTCATATATAAATCGTCCCAATAATTTGTGTGTGAAGAATAATCTCAATCTAAAAATATTTTATTTGAAAATAATCTCTATTTTTGTATAAGAAAAGGATTATTTTACAATTACACAAAAAAAAAAAAATAAAAAAAAAATTACAAAAATACAATTTCACGAAATTTTAAATATTGTTATGATTTTTTTTTTTAATTTTATTTGCAGTACAATCTTTTTATATTGTACTCTTGTTAATTTGTTGTTGGTTTTTTATTATCTGTTATTTTTATGTTATTTTCATATTATTTTTATGTAGTTTTCTTATTGTTTTCGTGTTGTTTATATGAAAACTATAAAAATATATATAAAAAAAATCTTTAAACGTAAAAATATAATTTTTTTTTACAAAAAATTGTGTCTTATGTAATTATCTCGTAATAATCAAATTTCAATTTGGGCTAGTTATAAATAAAAATAACCTTTAAATTGTAATTAATTATACATTTTCTTAAATCTCGTATTAACAAAGTATACATTTATATAAGAATAATAAAATGTAATAAAATATACATATATTTTGTAAATTTATTTATGTAAAATTAAAAAAATTATTCCAAATTATAATGCATATATAAATATTATATTTACTCTAAAATAATTCTATTATGATATAGTATTAATAATTGTTTATTATTATTATTGTTACATTGATATTTTTCAGTATTTCAATTTTTATTTTTTCTAGTGTAACTCTTTTTAGTTATAAACTCTTAATTAGAATATAATTTGCTTGTCCCAAATGTATTCTTGGATAGATATTCTACTGTAATTCTAATTAAAAAAAAATAAAAAACTATAAAATTGAAAAAATAAATTATAAAATGTAAAAATAATATTTTGACCATTTTAAGATATATTTTTTTTCTCTTGGATTCACTTGTACGTATTTGAAAATAACAATGCAATTTTTTTTTTTAAGATAAGCTAAGGTTATCAGTTTTGAAAAGATTATATATTCATATATATTGTAGATATTATCTTATTTTTAACAAGAATAATTTTTTAAAATAATTATCCACCTATAAATAATTAATATATTTATTTTACAAAAGAGAGAGTATAATTGTAATAAGATGATAATATTATGTTTAATTATTAAATACAATAAACTAATATTAAAATATAACATTTATCAGTTAAAAAATGCAAATTATAATATCCAATGTATATTATATATTTTATTTTATTTTTGAACAATTTTTTTTCTTTTCTTTTTAATATACAATTTATTAAAAAAATTGTTTATCTACACTTTTTCTTGTCATTATGGAAATTTTATTTTTAGTATTATTATTTGGTATTTTAAAATGTGTAATATTATACTGATGTAACATTTTAAAATTAGTTAGCGATTTTTCTTATTAATTATTAAATTAAAATGTATGAGACTCGATATTAAAATGCACTATTTAGAATTTACTTGAAGTATTTCTTAATATTTTTTTTTTTTTGGTTTTAGAAACTAGCTTTTTAACTATACAATATATAGTGACGAGAAAATTATATTAATTATTATGTAGGTATTCATGAGGGACCAAAAAATATATTCTAATTTAAATAGATATAATATGTACCATAAACTTATTTTAGTAAGTGTGAAGTTTTTTTTTATTATTTTAATTATTATGCTGATCCACTATTTTTTATATTTTATTATGGATTTTTTTAAGGGGGTTGTATTATTTTATTAATTTTTTTTTTTGTTTTTAATTTTTTTTTGTAAGGAAGATATTGTATTATTGATTAGTCCCTCAAAAAATAATTTCGAGAATATCCAATAAAAAATCTTTTAAAAAAAAAGAGAAGATCCAATAAAAAATGAAAACTAATTAATGGGAATGGTGATGGGATTGGGACCATTTTTGCATTAGTCTACTACTACTAGTAGTTGTAGACTTGTAGTAGTCGTTTCTTTTTTGCTGTTCCACTTTACTGAGTCAGTCAAGTCCTATTCCCAAAAGAAAAACCAATAACATATATAAAAAAGAGAAATACTAAAAGGCATCAGTGGTGTCAATTACCTTCTTACGTGTCAATATTGTTATTGGTTTAATTTAGTATCAGTATCTATATAGTTTAATATAATAGTTTGTAGGAAGTATCGCTAGTCAATCGTGATACCACACGTCTTAAAAATATTAGGCACTGGTGCTTAATGTCAATGCTCAATAAAACTAATGGTAAGAAATGTAGTAAGAGTCAATTTTTGAAAATTTGGTGTTGGAATAATGTAACAATACATACAAAAACATAAAATAAAATTGGAAAGGTGGCAAGGAAAAGCATGTATACTACGTTAAAGCATTAATTGAACATGTGCCTTGCCATTTATGGGATCCACCATCACTGAAACTTGTACGTATGTTCATGGAAAATTCAAAGATTGAAACCCTTTTCAAATGAATGGTTTGTATTTGTTAGTGCACAAAATCGTTTCAAATAATATAATAAAAATAAAGTGCAGTTTTTTTATTCTGAAATGATATAGTTTTAATAAAAGTGAACTTAAACGCAGATTTTAATAATACAATAAAAAGTTATGGGATATATATATTTCCTTTAAGCAAAAGTTACATTATAATTTGCGAAAATTCCTTTAAATAATTTTTGTAATTGGACAAAAAATTTGTAATTAGTTGGGTTAAATCCAAAAAGAAAAAAAAAAAGAAATAGAAAAAAATCTAAAAAAAAAATTGTGTGTGTTTTTAATTAATTGAAAATGGATTGTTATCATTTCTCATATTTACTTTCTGATAATCAAATTTATTTGTGCTCTATCTATATATGAATATGTGAAGTATATTTTTGAGAAATATAATTTTATTTCACTCACTTTATTATCGTTTAATCGAATTTTCTTTTTTACTTAAAAAAACTCAAATATAACTCTTTGTTATGTTAATTAAAGAATTATTTGCGACATAATAATATTTCATATTTAAAATTTTATACACTTATATGATAAAGAGATTGAGAGAGTCGTGCACATCATCGAACGAGACTTGGGCACCCCGCCTGAAGCAAACCAACATCTTCAAATCTCATAACTTTTTCACATAAAAATTCAAAACCTTAGTCGATTGAGAAAAGAAATTAACAAGCGCGAGCGAACAATAACGACGAAGAGAGACAATTTTTTTTAAACAAAGAGATGAATTTTTTGAAGGAGAGTTTCTACAATAAGGGAAACGAAGAGAGGGGGATCCAGAGATTTTTTTTGGTGAATTTTTATAGTTATGTTATTTATTTTTAAAATAAGTTAATATCATGATTAAAACATATCTATTCTATATAAAGTGTGTCTATATAACTGAAATTCTTGGTTTATGAGAAATTTATGGGTGGCTTTTTATTTTTATTTAATAAAATAATAAAATATTATTTATATATAATAAAATAATAATAAAACAAATCCTATTAATATTTGAATTGATATTTAGCATATTTCAACTCTATATAACTATAACTCTAGAAATTATATATATATATATATAAAATAATCTTCCATTTTATTTATATTATTTAGAATAATTCATTGTGGTTCAAGATCACAATGAACAGAAAAAGTGGCAAAAACACAAATGTAGTTTAAAATCATAATAAACTAAGAAAGAATGAGAAGAGATTATTAAGCATTAAATATTAAAAATAAAATGGTTTTAATATTTGAATTGATATTTAGCATATTTCAACTCTATATAACTATAACTCTAGAAATTAAAAATATATATATATATATAAAATAATCGTCCATTTTATTTATATTATTTAGAATAATTCATTGTGGTTCAAGATCACAATGAACAGAAAAAGTGGCAAAAACACAAATGTAGTTCAAAATCATAGTAAACTAAAAAAGAATGTGAAGAGATTATTAAGCATTAAATATTAAAAATAAAATGGTTTATGAAAAATTCATGGTCACTTTTTATTTATATATAATAGCAGTATCTCTTCTCTTCTTAATTCTCTCATTTTTTTTTTAATTTTTTATTAAGTTTAAAATATCCTAAGTCTACCCTATTATAATTAAAATAATATTCTTAGGAAATATTTTAAACGGATATAAATCTCCATGTATATATTTATAACCCTAATATCATATATAACCTCTTTAAACCTACAACTCAATATAAATATATAAAAATAAATTTGTCTGATACAAGCTTTCTATCACCATATCTATCTAATATTACTAATATTATTAATCTTTTATCTAATATTTTCACCTTCCTTCTCTACATATTCTAGCATTGTATAATAAATTTGCTATTGATTTATTTTTGTTTTTTCTATTGGATAGCTATTCTCCATGCAACTATAGTACTTTCTTTTTTCTCTATATATTTTTCGGTTGGTTATTTTCTTAAAAAAAATCATGAAATAATAGATTCTTTTCATTTTTTTTTTATTTCTCATTGATATTATGCTATAAATGAAATAGTTGTCTCTATTATTTTTTTTTTTATTTACCACAGTGATTTTTGCTATAAATTAAATAGTTAAGGTTATGGGTTAATTATGAAATATTTTTTAGTAGAGGAAAAAGAAATTGAAAAGTTTTTGATGATAATTGATAAAAAATGATGACAAAAAGTATTTGGATGATTCACTTGCACTCTATCCATACAATTATTAATAATGTAAACAATATTTTATTAGTTTAATTTAATAAAACAAACTGCTATAGTCATACTTTATTTAGTTACTGAAATCTAAAAAAATAATAAAAAAAAAACATCAAAACCTTAAATAAAACTAATAACAATAGTTTTGAATGATCGAGATATGAAAATAATGCATTATGAGATACAATAATTTTTTTCTATACCATCTTATTTATTTATTTTTATAAAAATAATTTCTTTTAACAAAGCAATTTAAAATACTACATATATAATAAATTTTAAATTTCTTAATAAATAATTCTAAAAAATAATTAATAAAATTGTGCATTTAGTTTTTAATAAATAAATTATTTATAATAATATGAAATGAAATAGTATATTTATAATTTTACTATTCTAATTTTATATTTTTAAGTAACTATTTATTATAATACTAAAAAAATTACATCAGCCGCGCGAAGAGCGGCTATTTTATCACACATTCTCTTATTTTATTTGAGAAATACACTATACATATAAACTAAAAGTCCCACATCATTTAAAAATCGTTTAGAAGTTATCCATGTAGGTTATAAGTAGTAGTTTTATCACTTTACTTTCTTTTATCTAAAAAATATTATTTTTTTACGAGTAATTGAATAATTTCTTACTCAATATTTTTTTATATACATATTTATTTATATAAGTAATTATTTATTTTTTAATAATTAACTTTGTAGTAATAATTTTTAATTTTATATATATTTATGAAATAAATTTTAGTTTAAAAATTTTATTTTACTATTCTAAATTTTTATATGTTCGAGTTAAAAATAATTTTTTATAGCTAAAATTAATTTACCAATCATCACTATATATATATATATATATCAATATATCAATATATCAATATATATATATATAAAGGAAAGCACAAAGGGAGTTTAGGTGGCAACCTATTATTTTTTCTATTTTATCACACATTCTCTTATTTTATTTGAGAAATACACTATACATATAAACAAAAAGTCCCACATCATTTAAAAATCGTTTAGAAGTTATCCATGTAGGTTATAAGTAGTAGTTTTATCACTTTACTTTCTTTTATCTAAAAAATATTATTTTTTTATGAGTAATTGAATAATTTCTTACTCAATATTTTTTTTATATACATATTTATTTATATAAGTAATTATTTATTTTTTAATAATTAACTTTGTAGTAATAATTTTTAATTTTATATATATTTATGAAATAAATTTTAGTTTAAAAATTTTATTTTACTATTCTAAATTTTTATATGTTCGAGTTAAAAATAATTTTTTATAACTAAAATTAATTTACCAATCATCACTATATATATATATATATCAATATATCAATCAATATATATATATATATATAAAGGAAAGCACAAAGGGAGTTTAGGTGGCAACCTATTATTTTTTCTTCTTATTTTTTCTATTTTATCACACATTCTCTTATTTTATTTGAGAAATACACTATACATATAAACTAAAAGTCCCACATCATTTAAAAATCGTTTAGAAGTTATCCATGTAGGTTATAAGTAGTAGTTTTATCACTTTACTTTCTTTTATCTAAAAAATATTATTTTTTTACGAGTAATTGAATAATTTCTTACTCAATATTTTTTTTATATACATATTTATTTATATAAGTAATTATTTATTTTTTAATAATTAACTTTGTAGTAATAATTTTTAATTTTATATATATTTATGAAATAAATTTTAGTTTAAAAATTTTATTTTACTATTCTAAATTTTTATATGTTCGAGTTAAAAATAATTTTTTATAGCTAAAATTAATTTACCAATCATCACTATATATATATATATCAATATATCAATCAATCAATATATCAATATATATATATAAAGGAAAGCACAAAGGGAGTTTAGGTGGCAACCTATTATTTTTTCTATTTTATCACACATTCTCTTATTTTATTTGAGAAATACACTATACATATAAACAAAAAGTCCCACATCATTTAAAAATCGTTTAGAAGTTATCCATGTAGGTTATAAGTAGTAGTTTTATCACTTTACTTTCTTTTATCTAAAAAATATTATTTTTTTATGAGTAATTGAATAATTTCTTACTCAATATTTTTTTTATATACATATTTATTTATATAAGTAATTATTTATTTTTTAATAATTAACTTTGTAGTAATAATTTTTAATTTTATATATATTTATGAAATAAATTTTAGTTTAAAAATTTTATTTTACTATTCTAAATTTTTATATGTTCGAGTTAAAAATAATTTTTTATAACTAAAATTAATTTACCAATCATCACTATATATATATATATATCAATATATCAATCAATATATATATAAAGGAAAGCAAAACAAGAGTTTAGGTGGCAACCTATTTTTTATATTTTATGATACATTCTCTTATTTTCTTTGAGAAATACACTACACATATAAACAAAAAGTCTCACATCATTTAAAAATAGTTTAGATGTTATCAATCAATATATAAATATATATATTTATTTATATATATATATATATATATAAAGGAAAGCAAAAGAAGAGTTTAGGTGGCAACCTATTTTTTTTCTTCCTATTTTTTTTAATTTATGATAAATTCTCTTTTTTTCTTTGAAAAAAAAAATACTACACATACAAATAAAAAGTCCCACATCATTTAAAAATGGTTTAGATGTTATCTATGTAGGTTATAAGTAGTAGTTTTATTATTTTACTTTCTTTTATCTAAAAAATATTATTTTTTTATGGGTGATTGATTAATGTCTTACCCAATAATTTTTTTTTTTTATAAATATTTGTATAAGTAGTTATTTATTTTCTAATAATTAACTTTGTATAATAATTTTTAATTTTATTTTATATATTTATGAAATGAATTTTAATTTAAGAATTTTATTTTACTATTCTAGATTTATATATTGTTAAGTGATCGAATTAAAAATAATTTTCTATAACTAAAATATTTTCTCTTATATATATATATATATATATATATATAAAAAGGAAAGCATATTTTTTTTTCTTCCTGTTTTATTTTATTTTATGACACATTCTTTTATTTTCTTTGAAAAATACACTACACATACAAATTAAAAGTCTCACATCATTTAAAAATCGTTTAGATGTTATCCATGTAGGTTATAAGTAGTAGTTTTATTATTTTACTTTCTTTTATCTAAAAAATATTATTTTTTATAGGTGATTGATTAATGTCTTACCCAATAAATTTTTTTTATATATTTTTTGTATAAGTAGTTATTTATTTTCTAATAATCAATATATATATATATATAAAGAAAAGCACAAAGGGAGAAAATATTCAAACGACACCACAAAACAAAATATAAAAACTTTAATAAAATTTTTTTGTATTAAGCAAAAAAAGTCTAGATAGTCTTTTAAAAATAACTACATCATCAGATACAAGGTCAGTTTATTAAATTTAGAAATAGTTAACTTTTTCATTTATTTTATTATAAAAGTACATGTAATTTCTTTGTTAATTTTACAATCTTTAATGTTTCTCATAAAATCACTATCTTTCTATATGTATTTTAAAAATAGTAAATTATATTTATAATTTTAATACTATTACTTTGTTTATAATAACACAAATTAAAATATTATATTTTAGATTATATCACTCAATATAATTGCAATATATATAAAGATTACAAAAATTAGACAACACCGCGCGAAGCGCGGCTTAGTTCCCTAGTAGTATATAAGTGTATAAAATCTGAAATATAAAATATTTATACTGCAAATATCTCTTGATTAAATAAACAAAGACGACTCCCTTCACATATTAAAAATACACGTGTGTGTGTGTAAACTTTATTTTTAATTTATATTTCACGTTTTTTTGTAAAATATTTCTTTTACTGACTTAGGTTTTTCTTTTTCTTTTTGATGCAACCTTTTTACTGAGTTGTTAGTTTATGGGTAAGTAGCAGCATAAGTACTTAAAGTTTTAAGTTTGTAAGCGTCATAAATTCAATTTTTATTTTTAGTAGCATAAGTAACCAATGTTTGTAATACTATAATTTTCTTCTAATTTCGTCAATATACAAATTCTATTTTGAATTTGGAAAAAGAACATTTAGAAGTAAACGATACTACATGTTTATGTCTAGACTCAATGATATCTAGAATTTAGGCCTTATATGTACTTTGTTTAAGACAATAACAGAGTCAGCAGTGAAGAAATTAATTAGAGAAAAATTACAATTTCATAAACATTGAGTACTTATACCGCTAAAAATAAACATTAAATTTATACTACTTATAAACTTAAAACTTTGTGTATTTACACCGTTATTAACTCTTAGTTTATATAATTTATTTAGGTACCATTTGATAACACTTTTGTTTTCTAAGTTTTTAATCACAAAATGAAAGTAAAATTTTTGTTTTTAAAAATTTATTTTTAAAAAATAAAAATGCGTTCTATAACCACTTTTGTTTTTAATTTTAAAAATAGAAAACAATAGTGTGTTCTGTAAAGTTTATTTTCATTTTTAGGTTCGGGATCAAATTTGGGTTCGGGTCAGAGGACGGGTTCAGCGTTAGGGCCGTGTGGGGGATTTGAGTCTGGGTCTGGTCGAAATCTAAAATATTGATTAAGAAAAAAAAAAACTATTTAAAAAAATATTGAAAAAGTGATTTTATTATTTTATTTTCAAAATTTTGATTCTCAATTAAAAAATTGAAAAATAAAAATAGTTTTAAAGGAACATTTTTCTAAAAATTATTTTCACTAAACTAATTTTAAAAACAGAAAACTGATTGAAAAGATATTATCAAACACCACCTAAGTTTTGCTGGTCTTAATTTTATCAAACATGAAGATCTTTATAATAAGGGCTTTTTTTTTGTTGGTGTTTACTAGAGTTTGCTCAATAGGTTGGACTTTTTTATAAACTAGTTTGTTTAATTTATAATTTTTTGAGGGTTGGGCTGTTTTTCAGTGGGCTTATTGGGTAATGGGCTATTTTATTTGGGTTTCTACCATATTTTTGTAAATACCTTTTTTCTTCAAAAAAATACTCTGTGTGGAGCTTAGAAAGTTTTAGTATAAGAAATAGGGATTCTCAAATTTTGTTTAACTAAACATTTACTAGACATCTTCTCACTACAAGACTAGTTGAAAAGCAACAAAAATTTAATTAGAAGCAAGATGCTACCATCCTCTTTTTTTTTTTTTTTTTTTTTTTTTTTTTTTCAATTAGCAAAATCAGATCCGATTTGTTAACTAGAATCTCTTAGCTTATTAATTTTTCACAATACCTGATGCTCAGGTCATATTGACTATCCCTAGTAGCCCACATGTTGGGAATCATGTACTTAAAACATAATTCTGTTAAACCATTACTGAATATAATAAATTATAATTGAGAAATGCTAAAAAGTACCAGTGGTGCCTAGTACCCTCCTATGTGTCAATATCGCTATTGGTCCAACTAAGTAGTGGGTCCCATATAATTTAATATAATAGTTTTTAGGGAGTATCGCTGGCCAATCACAGCGCGACATGTCGAGAAGGTGCTAGGCACCACTGATGCCTCATAGCAATGCTCATTATAATTGTGTTTATTTACGTATCTAGAAAACATTTAATATTATTTAATATTGTAGTGCTGTAAATACGTGTTGAATTTTTTCCCACGGCATGAAATCGATACGAGCACGATTCAACATAAAAAAAATACGAATTTAAACACGACATGACACAATAGTGTAAATTGACACTGTACGACACGAAAAAAAATGGACTTAAACAATAACAACAACAACAACAACAACAACAACAACAACAACAACAACAACAACAACAACAACAACAACAACAATAATAATAATAATAATAAAAAGTAAATAGCGGCATAAGTACCTAAACTTTTAAGTTTATAAGTGGCATAAATTCAATATTTATTTTTGAGTAATTTGCGGCATAAATACCTAAGTTTTATGCCGAGTAACAGATAAATACCTAAGTCCTATTTTTGGCGGTAAAAATACCTTCCGTCACTACTCTGGAACTTCCGTAGGTACCTCTCCGTTATGTGCCAAGTTAGTGTCCACATGTCATATTGTGATTGGTCCAGATAGATTTATTTTTACTTTTTATTTTAAATAATTATTTAATATTTTAAAAATTAATTTTAAAAAATAAAAAAATATTTTTTTCCTTTTACTCTCTCTCTCTCTCTCTCTCTCTCTCTCTCTCTCTCTCTCTCTCTCTCTCTCTCTCTCTCTCTCTCTCTCTCTCGTCTTCTTCCTTCCTTCTTCATCTTCAGTGCTCTTTCTCTCTCTCATCAAAATCAAAATGAAACCCCCTGCCTTCTCCCTCTCGCCCATGTCTTCTCCCTCTCGCCCCTGCCTTCTCCGCCTTCTCCCTCTCGCCCCTACCTTCACTGCTCTCTCTCTCTCTCTCTCTCTCTCTCTCTCTCTAAATCATTAATTAAAACCTAAAACTAATAGATTAGGGTGGAACTGGTGTAATGACATATAGAACTGTTAGAAAATTATCAAGAACACAAAACAAAAATAAATAAATAAGACTAGACTCAAAATTCTTCTATTGATACACTTTCCAAACAAACTACAAAACTCAGAGATTCAAAATCAAGACTAAGAGTTGCAGTCATGTTTTGGAGATTCATCATTTGGGGCTCAAGTCTTATTAAAACTAGAAAAAATAAGCAATAGTAAGAAAATTTAACATCATTTGGTGCTGTTGTTAGATACAAACATAGGCATCATTTGAATGTGGCATGTGAGCAATACCCAGAATGGTTCTCATAAATTGAATGTGAATTCGAAAATTGAACATATAGAACTCATGACTTTCTAATTGATGAAAACTCATGACCCAAATTGAAACATGCAGTGCAAAGAATAACTAAATTTGAATACCTCTCTGTTACTCACACTGGAAACTCATTCAAAATCCCTAAACATACAAATTTTAGAAACTAAAATTCAAACTCATTGAACAACAAAAACTAGTCTAATTTTAAATCAATGAAAGGGGAAAGACCAAGAGAGAGAGAGAGAGAGAGAGAGAGAGAGAGAGAGAGAGAGAGAGAGAGAGAGAGAGAGAGAGAGAGAGAGAGAGAGAGAGAGAGAGAGAGAGAGAGAGAGAGAGAGAGAGAGAGAGAGAGAGAGAGAGAGAGAGAGAGAGAGAGAGAGAGAGAGAGAGAGAGAGAGAGAGTTCTTACGATAGAATCAAGAATGTGGCGGAGGAGGACTTGGATCTGGATCTCCATGGTGAAGACTTTCAATCACATCGCCGAGCTTATTCTGAGTTGATTCTCTTCCAAACATGAATCCATACCTGAGAAGGCAGGGAGAGGGAGAAGGCAGGGGCGAGAGGGAGAAGACATGGGCGAGAGGGAGAAGGCAGGGGGTTTCATTTTGATTTTGATGAGAGAGAGAGAGAGAGAGCACTGAAGATGAAGAAGGAAGGAAGAAGACGAGAGAAAGAGAGAGAGAGAGAGTAAAAGGAAAAAAATATTTTTTTATTTTTTAAAATTAATTTTTAAAATATTAAATAATTATTTAAAATAAAAAATAAAAATAAATCTATTTGGACCAATCACAATGTGCCATGTGGACACTAACTTGGCACATAACGGAGAGGTACTTACGGAAGTTCCAGAGTAGTGACGGAAGGTATTTTTACCGCCAAAAATAGGACTTAGGTATTTATCTGCTACTCGGCATAAAACTTAGGTATTTATGCCGCAAATTACTCTTTATTTTTAGCAACATAAGTACCTAATGTTTGTAAAACTGTAATTTTTCTCTATTTTCGTCAGTATAGACTCTGTTATTGTCTTAAATAAGGCACATATATAAGGCCCAAATTTTAGATCATTGAGTCTAGATATAAACATGTAGCATTAGTTACTTATAAATTTTTTTTTAATAAATTAAAATAGAGTCTGTATTGATGAAATTAGAAAAAAAATTATAATTTTATAAATATTTAATACTTATATCACTAAAATTAAATATTGAATTTTTGTTGCTCACAAACTAAATACATATATTCTCATCTAAAATCAAATCCAAAAAATTAAGTATACACGTTAAGTCCAAAATATTTTACAATGAGAAATAAGATCAAAAAGTCAACAATAAAAAATTAAAGAGAGTGGATAGAATGATGCTTCACAATTGAAGCTAGAGAGAGAGAGAGAGATCTTTACCTTTGCAATAATCGAAGCTTGCCAGAGTGGTGGTGACTAAGCGATAAGACTATACTTGAAAATATGCTACGGGCGTGTGTATTAGACTTCGAAGGTTCCTGAAGCAAGTACCTTCCTCTGATTGAGTTTTCATATAACAATAGTTATTAGAGTACTATTGGTATGGCACCACTACAAGAAATATCACTTTCGCCAAAATGTGCTGGCAAAAGTTTGGTATTGTGCTAGCAAAATGAAATCTAGTTTTGATGTGTTGGTAAATTAATGTTGGTATTAGAACTTTTGCCAGCGCAAAATGAAAAGTGATGGCAAAAATGACTTTTTCCAGCACGCAAATGCGCTAGTAAAAGTTAAATTTTTGCCACTGCAAATGTGCGCTGGTAAAAATTTGACCTTTTTGCCAGTGCAGTTTGCGAGATGTGTTGGTAAAAGTTACTTTTACCAGCGCAGTAACGAACTGCGCTGGCAAAACTGACATTTCTTGTAGTGCACCGTGTGAAATACAATATGGAAGGAAGTGTCGTTCACCCATTCATTGGGATGAAGCAGGTGAACAGAGATACCTTGGACTCGACGCAGTCCAAAGAACAAGTGAGGCTATTGAGAAAATTTGAGCTCGTATGCTTGCCTCACAAAGTAGACAGAAAAGCTACGCTGATCTTAAGTGTAGAGATATTGAGTTCCAGGTTAGGGACTTTATTTTCCTTCGATGAGTGTTGCAAATGAAGGGGATTCGGAGGTTTGGGAAGAAACAAAAACTAAGTCCTAGATTTATTAGTCCTTTTGAAGTTTTGAGATAATGGAACGGGTAGGTCAAGTAGCCTATTGGCTAGCTTTACCCCTACTTTATCTAGAGTTCACAACGTGTTCCATATTTCAATGCTTAGGAAATATGTGCCTAATACGACCCATATTCTAAGTTATGAGGACATTAAGCTTCAGACGAACTTATCATACTAGAAACAACCAGTTCAGATCTTGGATAGAAAGGAAAAAGTATTGTAGAATAAGATCATTCCGCTAGTTAAAGTGCTGTGGAGAAACAACAAGGTTGAAAAAGCGAGTTGGGAGTTAGATTTGTAGATGTGACAGCAGTATCCTGAGTTATTTAAGTAAATTTTGAGGACAAAATTTTTGTAAGGAGGGGATAGTTATACTATCCTGAAAATTATAGTTATGTTTAATAGGACATATTTTATTAAATATGTAGTTTTATGAATACTAGAGTAAGATTATAATCTTACTTAAGCAAATTATGAAATAATTAGTGATTTTTGAGTAAATGAATAATTGAGCGTAATTTATTAATTATGGAGATTTTATTAAAACATGTGGGTATTATGTATACCATTTTTAAAATAGAATATTTGTGTGTTCGACGACCGTGGAAACTCAATGGATTGGTCAAAGATGTCACGACGACAATAGAATGAGATTTATTAGAATTGTACCGGATTGGTTTAGTATGTTGAGTTGTCGGTTTAGTCAGGGTAGCTAGTAGTGACCAAAGTACCCCTAGATTATAAACTAGCTTAAGTGTAGAATTGAGGGTAAACTTGTAATTTTATTAGGTTTTAGATTTTTTTCCTATTTGATTTTTCTAGTAACCTTAGGCTGAGTTTAAGGTTATTTTTATTTATTTAGTTATGTTTATTAGATTAGATAATTAGTGGATCAAATAAAAAAACTAAAAAAATCACACAAACCTATCATTATCTTTCTTTCCTCTTTTCGGCTCAAGGAATCTAGCAGAACCCAAGGGAAACTCAGCTTAATTTAAGCAACTTATTGTCAATTTCTTCAGCCCTAGGAGTTATCCATACTTGAGGACCCAAGAATGTCAAGCATCATTCCACTCAGGTTAGCCTGCACACCTGACTTTGGACTTAAGGTAAAAAAAGTCAATTGCACTGCTTTGCATGTCAAAATAAAATACGGTAAT
This sequence comes from Cannabis sativa, assembly GCF_029168945.1. Lineage (NCBI taxonomy): Eukaryota > Viridiplantae > Streptophyta > Magnoliopsida > Rosales > Cannabaceae > Cannabis > Cannabis sativa. Next base: position 44,248,393 of record NC_083608.1, on the reverse strand, counting down.
TACCATTGTTAAAAATGAGTTATTACTCTCTTTTGAAACCGCTGATAAGCTTCTTACTTATGATCAGTTGCTTAATTAAGCAATAATAGTGACATTAGAGACTCGTTGGTAACAAGAGTTAAGGATGCTTTATAAAGTATCGAGTTCGTTTTGTCTTATAAGATAAATGGTTGTTTATTAACATTTGATTATGCTTTGAATATCTGCTTAAGCTATATGTGGTAATGTATGATTTGTGTTATTAAAATGTTATGCTAAATGTGATATTTATGTTTTGCCTATTTTTTTTGTTGAGTTTTGGTGACTCACGGGTGCTCTGCAGTCCAGGTAAGGGAAAAGGGAAACTCGACCAGCCATGAGTCAGAGGTCTTCCAGCAATATACATATCAACCTGCCATATTTTGTTCTTAGTGGACATGATCTTCCTTTTGTTGTGTTTTGAAAATGTAACAATATTTTGTAATAAGTTGTTTTGTAGTATTTTATAAAAGTTTGTAATTAAGGGGATCCCCGAAACTAATGGTATTTTGTAACAAAGTTTAAGTTATAATTTAAATAATTTTTCCTAAAAGTCTTAATTAAACCGCATTTTCTTAAAATATAAGTTTATTATTATAAACTAATTACTAAAAGTATACACACGTGGCGCCCTCGCGGATCAGGGCATTATAAAGATCTTAACCATAAACAAGTTCAATCACTGCTTGGAGTACTTGATCAATCTCAAAAGTTAGTATTCTGAGATATCTCGAACACCAACCATGATGGCTGCATTATTTTTTTTTCATCACCTATTAATTTAGGTGAAATTTATGGTATAGTTCCTCTAAAGAAAAAGATCTTTAAAAGTTGTTCTAGTTATGGAAAGTTAGATGATATTCGGAATGGCATTCTCAAAAGTCTAACTTGTCCATCCGAAAGAAGTCTTTTAGGAATGATAAAGATTTCATCTGGGTGTTCCCAAAAGTCTATCATGTCCACACCGGAGGGACTCTTTAAGAAATTTAGTCTTCCTCTAGAAATTCCGATGGCTAGTTGTTCCCTTTTCAAAGGGAGTTTCAGATAGTCGACTCAACTATTGTTATTCAGGGAAGTTCCTTCAGCATGCACTCTTTGTTCCAGGAAGTATACGTCTCATCCAGAAGCAATTCAACTTGTGTTGACATGGAGATATTGTTACAAAGAGTTCGTTAAGTTGTAAATAACTTAACAATTTAGCATTCACAGCCACCGACCTTGGGATCCTCGTCCCCATCTATAAATACCACCAACATTTATCTTTTAGAGAGTGATTTTCGAGATGAGTTACAAGGTAACTTCGTAGTTAAAGATTGAGATAGAAGAGAGAGATTGAGAGGTAGAGAGAGGTGCAAAGAAAAGAGAGAGATTGGGTTTCAATTTTGTATGAAAGAATTTTATGTAGATGAAAAAGATTTTTGGGTAAGAGTGTACGAGATAAACACTTTAAGATGATCCAAAAGATAATCGATCTCGACTGCACTCAATCAATAAAGAAGATTCAGTGGTGTTCTAGAATTGGAGTAGAGTCATAGATCACATCGATTGATAGGATTTGAACTAGTATATATCTTGGTGTTAATTTTATTGTTTTACTACTTTAATTGTTTCTAGTTTTAATACTATGTTCATCCTTATTTTAATATCTGATTATTGATTGTGACTTATTAATCTTGTCATAATTAATTGTTTGTTGATTAAGTTTTAGTTAATTTGATTCTGTATATTAATTGCAATTTTCCCACATATTATAATTGGCAAATCGTTTATTTTAATATCAGGTCTCACACATTTTGATTTAATAAATAATATTAAAAACGATAATCAATAGTATAAGGCACTACATCAGTGTAGTATTTAAAATACCAAATAACAATGCACATATTTATTCACAAAAATATATATATATATATATATATATATATATATATATAGCAAAAGGTACAGACGTATACAGTTTCGTTCAGGCTAGTTCATCACGAATTCTTTAATTGCTTTTTTGTTTTTTGGGTAAGAGATTACGATTGTTGAGCTTCAACTTTTCACGGGCTCTAAACGAGTCACACACATTATTACTAGTCCAAAAATAATAAAGAGCCGCTCAATAAATACGTCTTAGGTATACTTGTAGCTTTTTATTTTATTTTTTCTTTTCTTTTCAGCTTTATTAATTAATTGAAGCCGGAAATAAAAAACAATAACAAATATGTGCATATTATAAATAGGTGCAGATGTCCCTGAACAAACTCAACTAATTAAAGATCTGTAAAGATAGTAGAGAAGACTAAAAATGAAGAGAAGAGAATACATGGCCATCTCTAATTATGCCATCCTTGTATTTTTGTCAATACTAATAGTCCTTATTCGCACAATGACACTTTCCGCAGCAAGTAGTACAGCACCAAAAATGGAAGCTGTTTCAGTGATTGCGGGAGCCACAAGACAGTCACAGTTCAATGCTAGCTGTACTATTGAAGAGTGCGAAAATGGAGATATAAAAGAGTTAATTTTGATGGAGGACGAGGCCATTGGTGGTGGTGATGATGGTAAGTACATTGTTTATGATATTACTAGAAAGAGAGGACCGTTTTGTGATGCCCACATATACCAGTCATGCATACGGCCAAGTAAGAATGCCCGTCGACCTTCTCGAGCATGCACTGTCTACAATTTCTGCGATCGTGGACGTCCAGGATTCTAAGCGCTGCCCCGCGCGCGCGAGATATGCGCTATATATATATGTGTGTATGTTTGTGTGTATTAATTCTGTTTTACGTAGTGAAAGTTGTAGTACGTGGTACGAGAGAGATCACGAAGTGCATATATATGTGTAATATATGTTAATTAATTTAGTCCTTGTCGACTCCGGTTAATGTATGTGTTTATGTATTGCTAGACTAATATATATTATTATCTCCTAAATTAAGATAGTATATTATCTATAAACAATTAATGTGTGATTATTTATTCAACTTAATCCTCTTTTGTTTTTCTCTTTTTACCTTTTATCTAATCTAGTTTGAGAATGGGTAAAATATCACCAAGTAACGTCCTCCCTTTATACTACATTTTTTAATAGTTAAGAATATGTTAAAAAAGAAAAGATTAATTTAAAGTATAAATATTTAATTTTAATTCTTAATTGTAAATAAATATTTAAGTTTAATTATTGGGGGTAATAATACTTAAATTATATTTTTAGAACTCTGCATGTACCTAATTGTTAAATTTTAAGTCATTATCTAGGTGCTATTTTCTTATTGGTATATTTAAATAATTTTTTTTAAAAAAATAAAATTTGATAACTTGCACCAATTAGAAATTGACATGTGGCAATTTACTTAATACTTAACAGCTAGGTAAAAGTTCTACAATTATAACTTTAGTATTATTGCCGCAAAAAATTAAACTTAGGTATTTATTTGTAACTGCGAGTTAAACTTAGGTATTTATGCCGCAAATTACTCAAAAGAAAAATATATTTTACTATATCAGTTATAAGTGCATGTACAAATTAATTTAGATTAATTAGCAATTTTATCCCTTAAATTTATGTAATTACCAAATCGTACACTCTATAATATACGGCTTGTAAAAAATCCCTTAATACATAACAAGTATATATAGAAACGTGCCCCAACCATTAGGTCTTTAATTAACATTTAGCTGTTAATTTATTGACGTGGCATAATAGGATCTGATGTTGCATTACAATTTGATAGTAGTTGAAAAATTTATTGTAATATAGGATACTCCTACCAACACGCTTACTTCCTACCCTAATAAAAAGGGAATAAATTATTTGTTTTTCTCTGCTAGTGGTCTTGTTAAGGATTGTGCTGGATCCTCTATGGTTGGTTGAGTTGAAACTTCATTTTGATCAGTTCTTATCTTGGCGGTAGAGGAATATTGGCTGTCTTTGTTTCGACTTCATGTGTCTCCCAATTGTATGAAGCATCTTCGTCAAATTTTACATCTAGACTAATTATACACTTGTTTGTTTCTAAGTTATGGACTCGATAACCTTTTGATTGAGTATTATAGCCTAATAAGATTCATATTTCAGTTTTCTCATCAAGCTTGTCTCTTTTCTCCTTTGGAATATGATTGTAGCATATGCAACTGAAGACTTTGAGATTCTTTGTTGGTGGCTTACGTCCACTCCAAGCTTCAATCGACGTCTTATTTTGCACAACTTTGGTTGGACATCTATTTTGAGCAAGTAGATTGCAGTGTTTACTGTCTCTACCAAAAAACTTTTTGGGAGACATTTCTCTAGTAGCATGGCTCTTGCTGCCACCATACAATAGTCCTACTTTTCCTTTCGAATACGTCGTTTTGTTTTGGTGCGTATCCAACAGTGAATTAGTGCTTCATCCCTTCATCTTCACAAAACTTGTTGAATTCATTAGAAGTGTATTCTTTACCTCTATCACTTCTAATTGTCTTGATGTAGTGACCACTTTGTTTTTCAACACAAGTTTTAAATTTTTTGAGAATATAAAAAACTTGTGATTTTTGTTTGAAAAAATAAACTCATGTCATTCTAGTAAAATCATCGATGAAGAGAATGAAGTAGCTATTTTGACCATTTGATGGAGTGCACATTGCCCCACAAACATCTGTACAAACCATCTCCAATGGCTTTTTGGCTCTCCAAGTTTTGCCTGACAGAAAAGGTTGATGATGTTGTTTCTTGAGCATGCATCCTTTTCAGACTGTGATGATATCCTTAATTGTTGGGAGGTCTCGCATATTCTTTTACTTGAGGATCTTTAGCCCGTTGAAGTTAAAGTGACCGAACCTTCTATACCATAACCACGACTCATATGTTTGTGCTTGTATGGTCACACTATTTTCATATCTCCATTATATAGGAAAGCATCTTTAGCTTGTGGAAGTTAAAGTGACCGAACCTTCTTTAAGTGACAAGTTTTTTCAGTGTGGTCAAATTTCTTACAATTTTGGCACTATTATTTTCCTTTAAACCAACAGTCTTTCTCCAAGGGACTTTTTCTTTTACAAATGCCACATGGAGGATACTTGTCATTATTTTCCTTTTGTTTTTCTTTGTCTTTTCTCAATAAGCTTTTAGTTTATGAGACTGCAGATTGATTTTAGACTGAAAGGTATTTTCAACTTCACTTTTTTTATGCCTTTCTCGTCTACTTTTATATGCTTCAAGAGAGCCCATTAGTTCGATTGGTGATAGAGTTTCCTGATCTTATGTTTCCTTTATCACAGAAACTATTGAATCATATTTTTTTGTACAAGAAATTAGTATCTTTTGTACTATATTCCCGCTAGAAATTATTTTTCCATAAGCTCCCATTTGATTTACCATTTCTTTAATTCTAAAATAGTAAGTTTTTGCGATCTCATTATCTCTAATTCTTAAATTTTCAAAATCTTTTCTAAACTTTTTGTAGTCTAACTGTGTGTACCTTAATTGTTCCTTGGAACTCATCCTACAGTGTGTCCCACGCTTCTTTTACCGTTGATGTGTCCATAATCTATGGAAAAAGATTGTCTGTCATAGCTTGCTGTAAACAGTATAATGCATGATCGAGAATATTTTTGTTGGCTATCTTCCAGTGCTTTTTTTTTATCTTCTGAAAGAGATGTAATGTCTTCCGGAATAGTGACTTCCTCTTCAACAATTTTCTATAGATTTTGTGATCGAAAATATGTTCTTATTTTGATGGACCAAAAATCATAGTTTTCTCCATGAAAAATTAGAAGAGGTAGAGAAGAGCAGTTGGACTCCAAACTCATGTTGATGAGCGGGAGAGATTACGCTCACTGTTGATCGAACGGAATTTTGATACCAGGATTATAATTGGATAAAAAAAAATTGCTTAGTTATGTAGAATTAAAGTGAAGTGTGTATGAGGTAGTAATATGTTTAGAGAAAATTACTCTCTATACCTTTTTTATATTGTCTTCTTTCATTTTTACCCTCTTTTTTAAAGTCTATCATTTTTACTTCTTTTTTTAAATATTATACTAATTTGCCCCTGTCACTTCAAGATATTCTCCATGTGACTCTCTTATGTTAGGGTATTTTGGATACAATATATATAAGAGGTATGATTCAATTAAATATAAAATTAGAAGTAAATTTGATTAATTGATTAATAAAAATGGTATTTTTCAACTTACCCCATATGTTTACGGGGTAGTAATGTATATGATAGTAAGTAGATGGATTGATGATAAGTATGGAACAAGTGGGAGGTTTATACGTGAGTGTATGAGTATATAGAAGGTGAGGACTAATTTAATAGTAAAGAAATTATTTTATTTGATTTCTAGTTTCTTAGTTGGGATTAATACTTTGAATTTAGTATTTATAGGTGCTGGACATTTCCAAACCCACATTACACTTTGTGGCTCTTATCATATTCTCTAGATCATTCTTAATTTACATGTATTAGTATATAATTAGAAGTTTTTACAATAAAAAGTTCTACACGTTAATTTTTACATATTTCTTAAAAATGTCGAGAAAACTAATATAAAATATGTAGCAAGTTTTAATAATTTTAAACATAATAATAAATACGATATAGCAAATAAAAAAAAGAATACGATAAAATTCTATATATCTTTTTAATTCATTTAATACATAATTATCTTAATATATGTGCTTTCTTTTTTCTCAAAAAAAAATATATGTGTAAAAAAATATATATGCATGCTATCTTTTTATTTTAAAATAATATTAATTATTTTTAAAATATGAAAAATAATAAAATAACTTAAGTAATTAAAATGGAAGGCAAATTTGGTATTATGAAAAGATTATTGACCAAAAACATAGAAGGTACAATTTTTTTAATAGTTTTATAAATAGAGGATACTTAAAAATCATTTTTCATATTAAATAGTATCACTTATATTTTACTAAAATATAAAGTACAATATTCTCTAAAACGTAAAACATAAATTAATAAAATAAGAAAATTATGGCATTGCATGTCATTCATATTCCATGTATAAGACGAGTTCCTTCCTTGACCAAGAAGATTCTTCCTCCAAACAAGACAAATGGTTTCCTTAACTAAAATTTAGAAATATTATGTGTACGATATCATATTAGATATTTGTGTGCCCTTTTCTCTTTTTTATTAACTTTTCTCACTCGTAACATGAGACTCGGGAGAAACCCAATCTTAGTCTAAAACCCTTCATTTCTTCTTACTACCTATGAAAAAAGTGCACTGCAAGTGGTGGCCAAAAAGAAAGTCAAAGAAATGGATATCATGGGAGGCATTACATGATAATCAACCACCCCAATACTGTGTTTCAGCTATCTATATTATTATATAAGCAGCTACTATAATCTCTTTCATAAAAAGTCTCAAATCCTAGCTAAGTACGGTTTACAAAACATGCAAGACGCCATAGCTAACTATATCTCAGTTTTTCTTCTCTTTACACTTTCCACTGCCATTAATCAAACACCAAACACTCCTACAGATTATCTTTTCCTTGATTGTGGCTCATCATCATCATCATCATCATCTTCTAATAATCACCAAACTGATACTCAAGGCCGTCTCTGGGCAAGCGACTCAGACTCAAAACACTATTATTACTCTTCATCACCACCAAACATAGAAGACGTATCATCAAAATCCATTGCCAAAGAACAAGACTCTTCTGTTCCCCAAGTCCCTTACAAGACAGCTCGAATCTTTCTCTCCAAATTCACCTACTCATTTCTCTTAACCCCAGGACCAAAGTTTCTCCGTCTTTACTTCTATTCAGCCACCTACTCCAATAACCTCAATAAATCCGATTCATTCTTCTCTGTCACAGCCAATAACTTCGTTCTTCTAAACAATTTCAGCGTTTACCTCACTGCTTATTCAGCTATCAAGAATCCACAAGCTCAACCCTATTTCTCAAAAGAATTCATTATCAACAACAATCAAAAGTTAATCAACATAACCTTCAATCCATCTCCAAACTCTTACGCTTTCATTAATGGCATTGAAATCGTTTCCATACCAGAAAATCTCTACATAAGCAACGATGATGATAAACCTAAAATCTTCGTAAATAACCCTTCAAACCCTTTCTTTTCTGTTACAAACAACACTGTTCTTGAAAACGTTTACAGGTTAAACGTAGGGGGTCCAGATGTACTCAGCATAAACGACACCGTTTCAATGTTTCGAAATTGGAAACAAGACTTGAGTTACATACACAGTTACAATGTTGGTACAGTTCCTTATCTTCCTAATGTGAAGATCCACTACAGCGAGGATACACCGGCTTACACTGCACCTGAGATTGTTTACACCACCTTCCGGCAAATGGATCCAATAAGTTATAACAACACCAAGTACAATCTCACTTGGTATTTCCCATTGGATTCGGCCTTTTACTATCTCGTTAGGCTTCACTTCTGCTCCATTCTTAACGAGATAACTCGAGAGAACCAAATAGTGTTTAATATTTATATGAACAGAATGATTGCTCACACACAAATGGATGTTATACATTTCACCGGTGGTTCAAAAATCCCCAAATACATAGATTATATCATATATATCGAAAAAGATTCTGATTCTTTACTCCTCGAGTTGCAACCTTCTTTCGAGATAAATCCAGAGAATTACAACGCCATGCTCAACGGTGCCGAGATATTTAAACTGAATCGATCTGACGGTAGTCTTGCTGGGCCCAACCCTGCCGGCCCGGCCCAAAATCACAAACCAATGCTTAGCCCAATACTAAGGAATAGCGAAAAGAAGGTGTTGTTAGATTTCAAAGCTATTACAGTTTCGGGAATCGTGCTTGGTTTGTTATTCTGTTTACTTTCAGTAAAATTCTTCTTTATAATCCGCCGGAGAAGGACATCGCTGAAAGCCTCATCGGGGATAACGAAAGCTTCTTCACTACCCTCAGATTTGTGTCGTCATTTCACTATTAAGGAGATCAGAGAAGCCACAGGCAACTTCGACGAGCGACGCGTCATAGGCTTCGGAGGCTTTGGTAACGTGTACAAGGGAGATATAGACGGCGTTATCGTCGCCGTTAAGAGACTGAACCCTTCTTCCAAGCAAGGAGCTAAAGAGTTCTTTACCGAGATAGATATGCTTTCAAAGTTGAGACACGTGCATCTCGTGTCTCTCCTCGGTTACTGTGACGATAACGGCGAGATGGTTCTCGTGTACGAGTACATGTCACGTGGCACCCTCCGTGATCACCTTTACAAGACTGATAACCCTCCTCTTACGTGGAAAAGAAGACTCGAGATTTGTATTGGTGCAGCTAAAGGGTTGCATTATCTTCATACTGGTGCGAAACACATGATTATTCACCGTGACGTTAAGTCAACTAACATATTATTGGACGAGAAATGGGTGGCTAAGGTTTCGGATTTCGGGTTATCCAGGACGGGTCCGATTTCGGCGTCGGTTACACACGTCAGCACTGCAGTCAAGGGTAGTTTCGGGTATATGGATCCAGAGTACTACAGGAGGCAACAGTTGACTGAGAAATCTGACGTGTACTCTTTCGGAGTGGTGTTGTTTGAGATTTTATGTGCTAGGCCAGCTCTGGGCCGTAATTTGCCGAAAGAGGAAGTGGGCCTAGCGAATTGGGCCCAAAAATGTTGCCGAAATGGAAGGGTTGAAGAGATAATTGACCCGAATTTGATTGGCGAGATGGTTTCGGCGGTGTGTTTAAAGAAGTTCGTGGAGATAGGGCTAAGCTGCTTGGAAGATGACGGGGGTGAACGGCCGTCAATGCATGATGTGGTGGGAGGGCTTGAATTCGCCTTGGAGCTTCAAGTGAATGCTGAGGAAACCATTAATGTTTGTGGATTAGAGACGGCGGCGATTAGTACGGCGTTTGGTGAAGGAAGTGACGACTCGTTTTCTTTGAATTTTAGTCATACGACAAAATTGTTTAGTAGTAGTAATGGGAGGAGTAGTGGTAGGGAGAGGTCTGATGATTCAGATCAGTATTATACATAGATAGATAGATGCATGTGTTCGTAGAAACTTGGAATCTGTCCAAAACTTTGAATGTAAATACTAAATAAATAGTCTTCTCTAATTTTTAAATATGAAAATGATCTGCCTTAGTAGAAAACTAGAAATGTACACAGCCATAATAATAGCTCAAAAAAGAGAATTCACTTAATTTTTAAAGCGTCACAAAAGATTATTTAGAATTAAGTTAGATTCCTTTTAAAGGATAAATAATCAATTTAATTGCTAAGTATAATCACAATTTTTAAAAATTCTGAAAGGGGCTTTTCACCTCAACAAAAATTCTAAATAGGATATTCACCTCAATAAATTTTAAATAAAATCATTCACCTCAAAAATTTCAAGTGATGTCTTTTACCTTAAAATCTCAAAGGATGTTTTCTTATCTTAAAAATTTCAAGTGAGATCATTTACTTCAAAATATCAAACTAAGTTAGTTCTTCAAAAAATTATTTAATTTGTAATTGGAACGAAAAGGTGTTTCAATTAGATAAAAGTATTGCAATTAAATTAAGAAGTTATTCTTATAATATAAATAAAATTTATGTTATAAATTTGTCATGAAATCTATAAGCCGAACCTGGAGACTAGGGTGAGTACCATTTTATATGGTCTGGAAAGGCCTTAACAGCCCCAAATTCTATTAATACAAGCAAAGAGTTTTGAGGGCTAAACCTCATGAATGAATGTAATCTAAATCCAACTAATATACAGAATCAAAGAATGGGTCTTTCATGATAATGTTTCTGTCATAAATCAGTGTAGTTAAGCAATCAAAACTGTTGTTATACTATAAATTGATTTTGATTTCATGGATACTTGATAGCACAAACCAAAAAGGGGGAAAAGTATGTTTACCTTAGATCTGATTTTGACTACACGCCAGTGATTTCTGCCATTCTCAAAATAAGCTAGCAAATGGGAAAAAAAATAAAAACAGAAAATCTATCCAAGGAAGCATGTACCAGAAACTCCCTATTTAATAGCAGCAAAAGCAGCAGAGGTAACAGCTGCCTCTGCTATTAAGGAGACTGGCTGACGAGCCTGCAGGCAAGCTCCAATGTCAAAAGGGTGTAACTCAGAGCCATCAAAAATAAGATTAACACCAGGAAGGACAACTTCTCTGTTATCAGGCTCTTCTTGCTCAACTTTCGTTGTGATCATCCCTGAAGGTGATTCTTCAATTGGCCTTGTAGCAGCCTCATACACAGGTGCTAAACAATATGATCTAAGGATACTCCCATCAAAGCTCAACACTTCAGTTCGGCAACGATTTCTGTTAGCCAGTTTTAATCTCTGATGTTCGCTCAAGGCTCCTGAAATGGGAGAAGAAGGATCCACAAGTGGATTCCACCTTCCACTTGCATAATTCATGAGATGTTGTCGAGATGGCTCCTTGTTTGATTTCTCTTTCTGGTAAAGAAGTTTTGCTGCATGACCAGTTGCTTGATACTCTGCACAAATATCTCTCAGTCTCTTTCTTAGGCTTTGCATTGCATCATGATGCTCGTGTAGTGAATCTGCTTGAAGTAATTGAGATGATACAACCCTTTTGCATATATCGTTGCATAATTTTGGACTGAAAAGTGGAACACCAAATTCCACACTTAGCGGAACCCATTCATACTTTTCCTCATCAGGAGAAAACTGTTCCGACTCTTTTTCCTTGAAAAGTTTCAAAAGCCGAATATAACCAACTGTCCACAACTCCATACTGTTGGCCAAATCAGCAAACAAATAGTTAAGCTTATTACTTTCCTCTTCACTCAGCCCCATTTCCTTCTCTACACGAGCAGTTGAACCATCAGAATTCTTCAGCGGCAATGGAATATCCAGAGTAACAACTCGTCCAGATTCATCAAGGTCGTACTTACTGAGTGGCTGCACTAACACAGCAGTGTGTTTCAGAAGTGAATTTAAGCAGTGTAAAAGTATACCTCCCTTAACTAAATTTCCTTCAAACTTGCCTCCCAAGCCTCCTACTGTAGAACCATCCCAAGACCATATGAGAGCTTTCTCACAACCAGCCAATGGTGCAGGAAGTAAGCGCAAGCATTGCCCTTTCATTAGAACAACAGATAGAGGACCACAAGCCACAGTTGTGTACAGCACCAACTTCATCCAAGGCGTCATAGATGAGTGAGAGGGGGGACCAAAATGAACAGGGAACGTTGGTCCAGGGAGAATTGATGAATGTGGAAGTGGAATAATAGACACAACAATATCATAGTCACGTAAAAACAACCTTTCTAAAGTTGTGGGTGCAAGAGATGCCAAGCTTTCGCAACGAAGTATATCTACCCGATATTTCTTTATCTTCTTTGACAATTCTTTTCCATTTACATCTGATCCTTCAAGAGTTATGGATTCAGAGACTTCAGTTGAGACCTCAGAATCCATCTGAGACACCTCTTTATTAATGGGATCATCACCACTAGGCCCATCTTGGTCCAAGCCTGCAGGTTCTGATACGTTCTTTAAGGTAATATCAGCAACCATAGAAGTAGTTTCCTCATTGCTTGAAGCTATTTCATTTATATTGTTGAAAAGCTCATCTGTTTTCTCATAAGTTGCAACTCCGCCTGACTGAAGACATTCTAAAACACAACGAAGACTAGAAGCGTGATTTGCGAATTCCTGAAGTTCTCCCTCAAACTTAGCTCCCTCTAGTGTACTCAAATCCTTGCAAAGATCAGCAATGCTAGCATGACCAAGTTTTCCCGCTTCATAGAGTGTCACAGCATGAGATTTCAAGCCTGGTGAAACAGATCCCATCATAAGATATGATGTTATGTTAGCATCAACAATGAAGGCAACACGAACATACATTGAACCTGCTGCTGCCCCATACTTCTCTGCTCCTGAAGAATAAGCTTCCCCTTCCAAAGCATTATTATTATCACCATCAATGAAAATATCTGATGAGCTTGCATTAGGTTGTGAAGCCTCTTCATCACTAAGAATGGTTCTAGGAGAACGAGGCACACTTGTTTCTTGAAGAATAGAAGCTGGATCAATCACTTTCTCAGCCCATCCCAACCGACAAGCAAAAGATGCAGCAGCTTGGAGCTGTGAAAGCTCAGCCTGTAATGTCGTAGCAAGCTCAGCAACAGTGGCATTTTCGCTAGAAACAACGAACACTGCATACAATAACTCCTCTATAGGATCTTCATAAGACTGTTCTCTGTTTGAAACAAACCCTTCAAGCCTTGAAACTTTAAAGCGGTCATCCGAATAAACAGGCACATCAAAGTATATCAATCCCCTCCGAAAAAGACCTTTGATAATGTCTGGATCAAACACGATATATGAATTGGCTTCTTCCTTGCAAACTTTATCAATGGTGGCCAATTCTTCTTCCGAGAGTCTCTTAAATTCCTCCAATGTAAAGTTGACAAGACAAACTCCCCACCATGATTCAATCTGTAAATCCACAGGATGAGTAGGTAAAAGTTCTTTTGCGATTGATTTGTTAATCTTCCACATAATTTTCTTAGATCTGCACTTATTCATTATATCAATAAATTCATTTCTTCCTATACCTGTAAGTCTCAATGCATCTGCAGCACTGAAATTGGGAATGCTATCATAAGGTTGCTCGTTCTTCATGACCTCAAAAATCATATCGCAGTAGTATTTGAAAGGCGATACTCTCATTACACGGCAAACATACTCCCCAAGGTGATAAGGAAACAGAGCTAAATTCTTTCGCAAGTATCGCATCAAATCTTCGTAGTATTCAGTTTCTTTACACATTTTGCGAGCAAAACAAGCGTTCCATTGAAGTCTTTTTTTAATACAATGCTCGACAACCCTTCTGTGCCATTCTTCCTTGGAAGATAAGGTGGCTTGAAGCCTTTTGGGTAAGCTCTCCCATGGACATTCCTCTTTGATTGCTTTCGATTCCAATTGTTCCTCGATCGTCGCTGGAACACGCTGCATCCTTGCTATTAATCAATCTGATCGCAGAAACTGAAAGTGTTGGTAAATTTGATCAAGATTCTGGATTGAGAGGAAGAGATCTGTGAATGGAAGATGAATGTGGGTTGTTGTAAACGACAAATACTCTATCGTATTGGTATGCATTTTCCTCAACTGAATCCTCAGTATTGGGAGACTACTCGGTGTGGGTGGTTAATACAGATGAAACGGTCACTATCGGATCTTTCCGACCCGATTGACAACTCAATTTGACCCGCATATATTTTCTCTTTCCTCACGAAGTAGTGGGATCTGAAATACTGTATCCTTCCTTCCTTCAACATTTTCCATACAATAATAAGTCATGCGTAAGTTTAAATTTCCAGATTTTTGTATTTTTCTGACAATAATATCTTTCACTTATTTCTGTTATTGTTATTTTTCAGAAGAAGTTCATTCATCATTGCAAGTGTCTTTAAGAATGTGAATCGAAGGAGTATGGACCTACATTGCGTCGGCCCATTTATTATTGGGCCGGACCATGAAGTACTGGAAAAGCCCAAACGCACAAATCGTAGAGAACATATAAATTAGGGCAGCCGCCCGAAACCGGTCCAGTTCGCCGTCGAGTGTGTTTTTGTTTTGTAAAAGAAGAAGATGAGCGGCAAACAAGGCCCTCCGAAGCACCAAAACAAGGTTGCATGGAAACCAAACGCCGGCGTCAAAATCAACGAAACGGTGCCGTTTCATTCTTCTCTTCATCTATTAAAGTACGGAAGTAAAATTCAGTGTATTTATTTTTATTTTATATATTCTTTTCAGGAAGTTGGAGGGAGGTTCAGGCCGTTATCGGAAGTTACTGGAGTCTGTCCTCGCTGTAGAGATCAGATTGAGTGGAAACGCCGCTACGGAAAGTATAAGGGTCTTACTGAACCTGCTAAATGGTATCTTTCGCTCTTTTTTTCTCTGGTGTTTTTTGCTTTGGTATATTAATGTGATTAATATACAATTGAAATGTTTTAGCCAAAGTTGTACTAAACGAGCTGTTCGCCAAGCTTACCATAATCTCTGCAATGGTTAGTTTCAATTGTAGTCTGTTTTTGAGTGAAGCTTAAATGGGTTTTGGATGTGCTATCTATGGGAGTTTAATGGGTTTTTGTCTTGTCGTTTTTAGGTTGTGCCAAGGAGCAAGGTGTTTGTGCCAAGTGTCGCTGCAATGTTAAACAAATAGTTGGAAGGTTAGTTTTGAATGTCGATACTCACACCTCTTTACAGCTAGTTTGTGTTTGAAGTTGAACATGGCAAGTTATAATGCTAAATGTTGTTTCAAATGTGTTTTGAATTCTCTTTCAAGGGATATTTCAGAGGTAGAAGCTGAGCAAAAAGAGCTTCAAGAGGTTAGTTCTAATATTTTGAGTTGGAGCATTATATGTAGAAAAGCTTTGTTTTTTAAAAATTCCAAGACTGATGGGATTTTGTTGATTCTGTCATCAGGCTATCAAGCATGCTCGAGAGAGAGAAAGAAGGACTCTGTTGCGAACTGTAAGTTCTTGCTTTTTATTTAAAATCATCCGCTAACTTTCTAACTTTTTCTTTGGTATTATTTAAAGAAAGTTTATTATGATTGCGAATGAATGCGTTATGGCAAAGCTAATTATTTGAAAAATGTATATGGATGGTTTTTAATCTTTTCTATGTAAATTTTCATGCTTAGTAGGCAAACAGACTTAACAATGGCTGTCTATGATATCATTTTTTGTCGTTGAGGTATTTTATCAAGTTCATTCTTTTCGTTATGTCCTTCTGGAACAGTTGAACAAAGAAAAATCTAGCACTCCAGCTAATACTACAACCGAAAAAGGAAATAAGGTTGGGGAGTTATTTCCATCAGCATCACTGGATGACTATGCAGAACTAAACAGAGATGATTTTGAAAATGAAGATAATGAAAATGCCATTAGAGTTTTGTAATGAAAGAGGTAAAAACAATGTTTGAGCTGTTGCGTTCAGTATAAACTCGTATCAATAATATGGATCATGGGGTCACTTACTATGTTTCATTTTGTCAGATTACTTAAGAAGTGAATTTTGTCTTTACAGATAGAAATCAATACGAGCACTTTATCTAATGTGCTGGACTTTTTTGGTGCATGTTGTGGGAGCAGTGCCTGCTTTGTTGCATTCTCTCAACGATAAAGAAACATTCTGAGGCAGACCATTATCTCTCACCATCTTGAACCGTATGAAAGTCTTTGTTTTCACTATCCATCTATAGAAAGTACTGTAAGCATAGAAACTCAACAAATAATTTTTCTTTTTCATTTTTACAGATATCTATTGTCTTTCAATTTTTTTCCCTGTTGGAAGACATTTATTAATTTGTTGAGAGTTGATATTGAAGTGAATTTCTGTAGCTTTTTTGTCCTTTAGAAAGTGCAATCTGTTTCGTGGTTGACATTCACCTTTATGTTATGAATTTTGCTTTTTCTCTGGCAAAATGCAGAAAAGGTGGTATGATCATCAAGATCATAAATTATGCTTGAGCTTATTAATATTATTTATCTTGTTTTTAGATGGCCTTAAGAGGATTTCCACGGAACTAAGATTTTAGCTTTTATTTTTGATTTCGAAAGCCTATTATTGATTACTATTATTGTTGTTAGAAACCTAAGATTGTAAAAGGGCCAAAGGACAATTCTATACTAAAGATAAAAATTAGTACAAAGAAACGGTGTCTCTACCGCATCACTACCAAACGACTATGAAGCGACCAGGCAACCAAAAAAAGAAACAATAAACAATCCTAGAGTCAACTGCATAATTAATGTCATCGATTCATACTGGTTCTTCTGGGAAAACACAGCTGCTGGTAGCTAAAATGATTAATCTTTTTGGTTAATGCATTCAGAAATTACACCGAAGCCATTGAAATGTCTCTCCTCCTGCAGTAGTATACAAGTACTTTGACACTCTCTTCTGGTAGGTTAGTTTTTGAGAGTGAGTTCTATCCAAGTGGTAAACGAGTAGAGAAGTTAAAAAAAAATAAGGAAGTTGCCAACATGCAAGGAGGACTTCTACATCAATTGACAGAAATTCTCAACAAGTTGACATCAGAATGGAGGAGATATCAAGCAAGACAAATAAGTTTGCAAGGAACACATTCACTAAAACGAAGAATGGATGGAGCCTTCTACGGGCATTATGCACACCAAATGCTCATCAAAATACTAGAGGGAGTTGGGTGCATCAATCCAATCAATTGTACATGCCAAAATCTTTGAAAATCAATTTCCCACACTTTGATGGACAAAGTGACCTTTCTATTGGTTGTTTAAAGCAAAGCATTTTTCAATTACATGACATTTCTCGTCATGATTGAGCTGCTCTGGCCTCCTCTCATTTGGAGGGTGACACACACCAATGATACCAATTGCTACAACAAAAGATTACAATAATTTCATGGGAAGAGTTCACTGAAGGGATGAACACAAGATATGGGCCAAATCAAAATCTTGATTTCTTTGGAGAGCTTACACGGTTGCAACAAATGGGATCAACTAAGAATACCAAGACAAGTTCAAGAAGTTGTTATCTAAAGCTGGAGCATTAGAACAGGCTCGTCAAGTGAGTTTTTTCATTGGAGATCTTCAAGAGTCTATCTACACCGATATTAGAGCCAACAAACCACTAACTTTGTCATTTGCCATTGGATTGGCCTGATTATATGAAGTTCAAGATCTCACTCCGTCCAAGGTTTCATCAACATATGGGGAGGTTCAAAATGATCTAACAACAATCAAGAAATTATCAAACGAAGAAAGTTGAAAAGACGAGAAAATGATTATACTTGCAAACAATTATTCATGATTCAAGCATATTTTAATGAAAGTGATGAAGATGGAGAAATGGAGATTATTGAAGACATTCCTTGGCCACCTTTGTTTAAGCAAAACCTTGAGGACAAGGTTATTTTCACGGAGAGGGGAGTTGATAGGAGTGTTCATCTAATCTAATCTACATTATTTTGCTTATTAAGTACACTTGATTCGTGCTAAGTGCAAATTTTATATTTTGGATCCAAACCAATTTACATAATAACTTAAATCCAATCTAATTCAATAAATGCAGATTAAATCGATTATTTTGAATTGATTGCTTTCTAATATTAAATTATTTAATATTTATTAAAAAGTATTTTTTTAAGTCAATAGTTGGAATTAGTCTCGGATTAGCTCTAGTACGTGGCCTATAAAAGTGGGGGTATTGTTATTCAATAGAAACAAAAGGAGTTGTCGAGTATTTTTCTTAAGTAATATGTGTTTATTTGATGGAAGTGTCTCGAATTATCTTAATTATATCGTATTTTATAATTATTGTTTTTCCTTAATAGTTATCAAAATAAGTAAAACTAGTGTAGTTGTACCAAAATACCACTTAGGTAGAACTCTTAAAAGTTAACCTAAGAAAGGAGAGTGCCCAAGTAGTTATATACTACTGATCAATTCTACACTTGATAAATGTGGGATCCTAACAATACACCCCCATTTGGAGCCAACGTCCACGGGCCTACTTTACAATCACCACTCTAGGCTTAATTCACAAGTCACCTTTTTCGCGAGCTCAATCATACTTAAGGGTGCATGACTCTAATACCATTTTGATATAACCACACTAGTTCTACATGTTTTAATTACTAAGAGAAACTAATAATAATAAAATACGATAGAATTAGGATTATAGAGATCCTTTACTTCTTTCAAATAAAGACACATTTTACTTATGAAAAATACTCTACAACTCCCTTTGCTTTTATTGAATGATCATATATACAGATTATATAAAACAATATCCCTGCCTTTATAGGCCACGTACCAACCAAAATGAAACAACTAATCCTATACTAATTCCAACTATTCACTGAATACTGAAAATAAAATAAAATAATTTGATGACACATGATTCACACGAGAACTACCAATTATTCTTCTCTTCATGTTATATGCTCTTACCTTTGTCAACCTCTTCACTATCCTACTCTTCAACTCCAGTGTTGCATGCCACTTCCGATGAATTTTGTGCATTTGTCGCATCCACAAACCGAACTGAGAATTTCACTCAAATATTCTCCCTAAAAAAATTTCATAGCAAAAACACTTACCAGAGTTTCTAATCAAGTTCTTCACATGTCTTAGAGAGCTTTCAGAAAGCATACCTATTCTCTGGCAGTTAAGGAATGAATGAAGTAATGTGAACAAAGATACAAATGAACATAGGAAGCAGATATTATTTCTGAATGAAAATCATTTTCAGTGAATAAAATGTCTTCATTTCAGGTTAACTTCCCCAAAATTGGCCTCATAAGATCTATGGGACTTTCCCTTATTTTTGGGACAATTGCTGAGAATCTACTAATAGCTAATGGATGTAAACCGCTACCAAGAACATGGTTCACGACTGAGAAAATGACCTACTTCAAGTATACAATTTCAAATTTTTAATCACTCAACAAAGTTGGGTTGATACCAAATAATGAGTCTATCCTCATAATAATTCACCGAAGTTCTAAGCTTAAACCCAAAGGAGATTAGAGGTAAACTTGAATTTAACCTAATCTTTTGTACATCTACAACTATAATGAAAGAGCAGAATGTTACTGCATCAACTACTTCAATTTCAACGAAGGCTCTTTTTAAATCACTTCTTTTTTTAAGAGTTTAAAAAGTTTGTCATTGTTTTTTAAAATAATAATTCCAGCAGCTTTGTCATTGATTATTATCATGAAGCATTTGGAGATAGCATAACAAGGTTAAGCTATGGATCTTTTGCTCGAGGTTCTGAGTTTATTGTTGAATGGTATCAACTATCAAATGAGTTTAAAGGGTGGTTAATTTTAATTTTAGCAAAAAAAGAGTTTTCAGGATGATTAGCATGCCAAATATAAACAGTAATTCTTTGATAGTAACTTATTAGAACATAAAAAACTTTAAATAACATACTATGACATAATTTTGTAGTATATTTCATTTTTATACATGCCATTTTAAAGTAACCATAAAAGAAACAAATACATGGGTCAAGATGCTAAGACAAAAGCGTTATATTCCTGAATTTCTTATTGCTGAAGAAAAAGCATCAAATTTCGTTGCTTAGTTGATATACACTTGCTGAAGGAGTACAAAAATTTAATTAATAGTGTGCAAGATAAAGTAACTTTAACTACTAAAAAAATTGGTAATGATCTCCAAATCCTTCCCCAAAAATGAGTAAGTAAACCAATTATGAAATCATATTATGGGCTTCCAAAATATAACCAGAAGCTTCAAAACCAGCATTCCTGGTCCTGGAAGTGTGTTTGCAATATGAACTTTAGAATGAATCTTCAAAATAACCATTGTAGTAGTATCCCACAGAACATGTTTGATCCTACCTAGTAAAAAAAACCAAATATCTGTGCCTCTTGCACAGCTAGAAGCTAATCTCGCGTATGGCTTATTACTCGCATACATCATTCTTTTGAACACAAGCGCTCTGAAAATAATACACATGTAAACAAAACAAAAGATGCATAAGTGAAAAAAATCCTTTTAGGTTCATGATAACCACCAAAAACACAGAAATACTATGCAAAAGACAATTGTGCCAGAAAGAAATGAACGCAAATAGAATAAAGGTTTGGTGCTTACTTAGATATTCATAAGTCAGGATCATTGAAGTTCCCCACATTGACATGCTGAAAAATCTTGGACCCAATCCTCTGTAAAAACCTTTCCAGCCCTCGTCATGAATCAAGCTTTTGATAACTTGCCTTGCATTTTGTCCCTTGTCATGTCCGATCACCTTTGGTACAAGAGGTAATTAAAATACAGCAACAGAAAAGATATATCTATACAGCAAAATATTTTAAAATAAAAGTTTCTGAAACAATATAAAGTCGCTCCCTTCTTGGCTCTATAAAAGTTGATAATTTTTTACAGAGTAGACTTCCCAATAGAATGTCCACTGAGCGTGTAGGAAAAGCTACTTTTCAATGTCATCTTAAAAGTAACATTAAAATAAATGTCAAAATGCCTCTTAAAATAAATAGCTAAGATTACCATAAAAAATGAAAAAAAAATTCAAGTTAATGAATCAAGATGGCTTGTAAGGCGAAAGAAAAAAAAATTAAAAACATAAGGTTTGACATCAGCTGAATTCCAAGAATGCAAGTTACCTGCAATCGTGTCTTGATAGTGTCCAATGGGGTCGTTATGCAGGATGCTGTTGCGCCAGCAACAATTCCTCCAGTAGCTTGAACCAATACTATTTTTCTTTCGTCAGGAACTAACGAAGAATCAGACCCGTGGCCTAAGAAACTGCAGTCATAAGCAATCATCCATAAGTATAATACATATGCCTATTTCCTGTTGCTCAAAAGTTATTTGGACATTCAGATCATGTTTGGTTGCAAAAAAGAGACTAGAAAAGAATATATTTATAGTTCATTCTTTTGTTTGATTGCAATTTAAGATACAGGAATGTCATTTTTATAATAGAATAACATTTTCACAAAAATTTGTGGAATGGATATTCATACAAATATAAGGAGAAAATACTACCATGCCTATACACTATTTCTTAAAGAAATAAAATAAAATTTGTTCTATTAATTTTTACTCTATTTCATTTTCTCTACTTATTCTCATTCTTCTACTTCCACTACTCCCAACCCAGAGAACAAACTAGTATCTTGTATCTTCTTGTACATATTAAATAGGAATAACTTAAGTATGGAGTAGACTCCAAATCAAAGTGAAGCCTAACAGCATTGCCTTTCAATTATAGCCACTAATTAATTACTAGCCAAAAATTTCAAAAATCAACATCATCGCCTTTTGTTGTACTGATACTTGGTGAAGTCTGGAAACATAGTATATAAAGTTAGGTGGCATTTAGATGGAAGTAATGAAATGGAAACGAAACACTTTATTCCATTCATTTGTTTGGTTGTATTTTAAAGTATTAGAATGTCATTCTAATAGAATGACTTTTCCATCATTTTGGTGGAATAGTCATTCCATTTTGAAATGGAAGGAAAACCATTCCAATGCAAAATGAGAAAAAACTTAATATTTTTCTGATCAATTTTTTTATGCATTTTAAATTTGATTCCATTCCATTCCTATTCTTATTCTCATTCTCATTTCTATTCCTATGTTTTCATTCCTTCCAACCAAATTGTCAAATCTTCCAGTAGCATAATGTATAAAGTGCAATATGAAAGAATTCCATTGCTCACCTCCAGATCAAGCGCTGACTTGAACCATAACTTGCCCACCAAACAGCACTGGAGGGGGAATAAGTCATAACGGAAAGACCAAATCCCCTGTACAATCCTCGGATGCCATCAGCCTTCACAATCTTACGAGCAACGTCCAAACCACCATTATAGTTTGCTTGGCCAGAATATCCTTGTACCATCAACTTTTGACTAATCTGATAAGAATCGTAACCATAATAAAAATTGCATTAGCATACCCATTTTTTTACTTCTCACATATGTTGAATATGGTGGTGGCTCAAAAGATCCTAGTAGACCACACCAAATCCAAATTAGTTCTCAATGCATATCACAGGCATCCACTTTTCCACTTTTTCTATTCTTTTGTTAACTATTTTGGTTGTTCTTTATTTCATTGCATTAGGTATATTATTTAGCACTCCAAATGAGATGGCATCAAAAATAAAGCAACAAATAAACACATTACCACATCAATTGGAACAAAGACAGCCTGAGAAAAAAGAGAAGCGGTCATGCCCGCTAGGCCATTTGCTATAGCTGCCTTGGTTGGTTCTGACAATTTTACTGGTTCCACCAACTTGAAGGCTCCAATTTTTGTAGTCTCTAAAGCAGTAAGAAATATTATCCTGGCAGGAACTGCACCAGTGATCACTGTGCCAAAGCCTTTGTAAAGTCCAGGAATCCCATCTCTTCTTAGTAAGCCACGGGCAATAGAAAATGCATTCCTTTCAACAGCATCCTTTGAAGCAACCTGTAGCCTGGTTTTCACAACACTAACAGGGTACAGTGCAACTGTAATTCCTGTAAAGAGACCAGCTCCTACCACATAAAATTTAGTTTTGTCAAGCCTGCAGAAGTGGATGAAAAAGATACAAAAATCAGGAACACAAATAATCCAACAAAAAGGCACAGTAATCAATCAATTGCACAAGAGGCTGAAACTAACATTAAGAGGGCGGGCAAAATAACAAGGACACACTAACACAGGAAATAGAAACAAACAAAACAAAGATAAAGCTCCCAAATGACCAAAAAGAAAAGACATCATAAATTTTAACGATTAACATCAACCAAAAGTTTAAGCATCCTTTCCCCTGTACCCTATCTACACAAGTACACATAGTGTTTCTCATAGCAAAATATCAAACTCGAAGAAGAATCAAGAAACCACAAATTCAAAGGAAACAACCATATAATTGAATTTAACTTTATTTTATATTAAGAGTATATGTAATGTAAGTAGGTAGAAAACATTCATAATTTTCGCAAGTAATTAACAATGGCTATAAGCGAAATAAACTGGGGGAAAATCTTCTCTTTTATTTCATTCATTTCTAATATTTTTCGTCTCAAATCGATCAAAGGTGCAATTTTACAATTTAAAGTCAACCCAAAAAGGGTTCAAAGAAAGGATAGCAAGACAACAATTTTCGTACAAGAAAACGAGAACAAAAGAGAACCCAACAAATTAAAATGCACCATACAAGAGACCTAACCGAAAGAATAAAACAGCGATTAGGCGCTAAGAAACAATGTTTAAACTCCAAACCAATAAAAAGAAGATGGAAAATCGTACTTGTCCCAGTTAATCTCGGTCTGACTAAACGATTGGGCTCCAGCGTTCGATGTAGCAGCCATGGACTCTCTCCCTTAATCGCACTGGTTACCAAGAAAAACTGAATCCAGAAATGAAGATCAACAACGCATTCTTCCCAGAAGAAACTTTGGTAACACACTTCCTTGTTGAAATCAATTTGTTAAATCTGAAACCGCCAAATTATGGGTTTTTGTTTCTTCAAGATTTGGCTCTTCAAGATTTCTTGGAGCTAAATCCAGTCTCCCCTGAAAATATTATTGATTAATTATTTTTATTATTTTTGGGGAAAATAATTAATAATAATTTAAAAAGAAAATAAAACAAAACAAAACAAAAACTCTCTATTGGGTTTTGACTGTAATTTAAGTGGTGTGGACGCGGCTGGTTGAGAATTGTGAATATTTTGGTAATGTTGTTATAAAATTAGGTCTTGTTTGGCGGCGGCGAATTGTGGTAATAAGAATTAGAGCCGCGTTTCTTAATTATGTCATACAATTTGTTACTTAAAACTTACTACAACTCTAATACCAATAACTAATTAGTGGATATAGTTATGTGATTAAGCAAATAGCCCCAAACCCAACTCAATTTTTATTAGTTGTCCTTTTCTTTTTCTTGGAGTCGTAAGAATTTTATATGTCCAACCCTATACACTCACACTTTTACGTAACTATTATCTCAAAAAAAGGAAAGAAAAAAAACACATTTACGTAACTGATGGTGGTGGGACTTAGTGCACCATATTTATTATTAATAATTTGTGAAATAAGAAAGACAATCTCTCTATGAATTTTTGATAATTATATTGTAGAACTAGTGAGAGTTGATTGCATGAAATAAGCCGATTTTCATCATACAGAATAAATAAATAAAAAGGAGGACGGAGAAGAATTCAATTACCCCTTCAATGAAAAAAATAAATAAAAATCATTTTCCAACAGTTTTAAGGGGTGATATACTTGATAGTTGATACAAAAAGTCTCTTGTTTGACTATAGACTTAATCTTGGGTTTTGGGGAGGAAAAAAATACTGATAGCATTGCTAGTATATAGTTAGGGTCGATCCTAAAATATATCAAATTAATTTGGAGGAAAATTATATCATAGAGACCATAAGGGGTAGGTTAAGTTCAGAATCATACCAATGTTCTCTGCCATAATCAGGAAAAAACACGTGTTGTAGTGAATTATGTGTTCGAACAATAGAGGCATGAATGTCAAGAATAGAATGATAGACAGGTTGAGTCCATGTGCGCTCGATAAGAGAAAATCAATCGTCAATCAAGGGAAACTACTGACCTGATCAAGCGATTCCATCAACAAACTAAGAGTGTGGGTACTAGAAAACTCATGCTCAGAAGAGATCTTAATCAGGGAAAAGCACCTTACATCCCGAGCGGGACACAAGAATACGACCCGAAAGCATGCCCAAGTAATTATGTGCAATCACCCCAGCATGACAGACCTTCCAACTCTAGGTACCAAGGTCAAACTGTTGGCAACCCAATAGACAACCAAGTCTTACTTGGTCACTATCTTGGAATGAATGATCAACCCAAATTTCATCCCTAGCCTGAAGGATGAAGAGACGATGTACCTCACCGACCAACTGGGCGGTCTTGAGGACATGTGATAGCATACAACCAAAATGGATGGGTCCAAGTCTATAGGTAGACTCAGTGTACCGACCAACAACCTTGACAAGACCAAACGAGGTCTCATAGTAGACAATCGTACACGAGTAAGAATGATGACAAAGCTGATAATGGACAGCACAACAATCGTCATCGTAATAATCGACATACCCATGAAAGAAACTGGAAAAATCCTCTGCATGGTGCTAATCCTCCTCGCTCTACAAGCCAACCAAACAAAAGAGCTCTAGGCGACTCTGTCTTCCAAAGGATGGCGCCCATGGCTAATCTTTGAGACGATTTGAATCGTAGGAGAGGAAACTGGGACAGACACTTTGTACATCCACCCAACAAACAGCTAATTAATGTGGAGGATTATATTCTGCAAAACAGAGATAATTTCGTACCCTTTGAAGCTCCAAGGGTTCAATAGGTGACATAGACCAATCAACAAGCAGGTCGAGTTGATCTAAAGGTAATTTATGGTACTTTCTTTTTTTTTTTTAAAAAAAAAAAATATATATGTTTATAATTAAAATAAAAAATAATGAAATTTTTCTTTTTTTTTTGACAAAGTGATTAGAATCATTTATGAATTTACGATGCAGACGTTCGCCATCGGCGCTGGAACCTCCTCGAACCCAGATAGCTCATCGTCTAACCGCAGAGCATGTTTTGCCAAGCCATGGGCCGCTAAATTCTCAGAGCGAGCTACATGGGACAAAACTGCCCCGAAAATTTAGATAATAAAGCTATAACATCTTCAAACAACGCTCCTAACTTGTTGAAATACATCTTCCCGTTTTTTATGGCCGTTTTCAAACTTTAATTTGTATTAGGTTGAGTTTTCAAATTAAATTAGTATTTTTCAAAATGTGAGACATTAAAAAAATTTAGACAATAATTGTTTATTTTTGGGAAATGATATAATCCTTAATTATAATTTAGGAAATTATCTTATTTTAGCGAGCGGTTAATATAGTATGATTATTAAATTTAGCGGATTAGAATTAACGAAAGAGTAACACTTTTAGCTAGTTATTTTAAGTTAATTTGATTAGTTTATGTTTTAGTTGATTGAATCAAGTGCTAGAGTTAAGAATTTAGTATTTTATGAGAGTAATATTTTTTTATATAGCTATTCTAATACAATTTATATTTTAATTTTTATTTTGAAGTGTAGTTTTTTAATGGTATAAGCCGAAATTCTATCTCTTTTGATGTACTATTAGAGAATGTTATAATTTTATTGTCAAAATTTTTTAGAGGAGTTTTGTCTCGTGTTGCTCGCTTATTTCAACAATTTATAGTTTGACAAAACATATCATTCGGTTACACGATGAGTTATTTTGATTTGAGAAGGTTCTTACAATAATTACAAATTTCTGCATTGTAAATTCATAAATAATTTAAATCAAAACATAAAAAAAAACTAGCACCCAATTAAAAATAAGCATATCATAAATTGACTTTATTATTTAATTAGTAATAAACCAACTATATAGAAAGATAATGTAATTAGGCTTAGCACACAAAAAATAAAATAATAATAATCAAGTGCAAGAATTGAGAAGCTGAGGACAAAGGATCTCAGGGAGGTCACTAGTATATGTTAGGCAAACCCAAATAGATAACCACTATATGAATGACACTTGGCAAATACCGGAGTTTAGCGGCGCTTTTATTTACACGTCATCACAATTCACATGAGCTGTTTCCACTGTTTGTTTGTTTGTGTGGTACTCATTTGGCCCAAGACCTCCATAATCGCCGCGTTTCCTTATTTATTCAAGATTTCCTTCTTTCTCTCTTTTTTTTTTTTTTCTAATTTATTTTTCAATAGCTATTCAGTGGCCACTGGCCAATGTTATAAAAAAATTCCTAACAAAATATTAGGCAAGAGAAAAAAAAAAGAGCAATTTTCTATAACATTGGGATTTTGGAGAAAATGACCCCCACGTTTTCTTTCTAATAGGAGAAAAATCAATCAACCAAAACAGCTTGGACTATCTCTATCTCTATATTGGAAATTAAGAAAAATATACATCATTCCATTCCCCTAATCTTAGCAATGAGATGTTGAAAAAGTAAAAGTAAATACAAAGAACCAAATATTATAGACTTAGTCCCGGTTCCAATATGTGGAAATAAATTATCGAGACTATTATTCTTATTACTAATTAATTTTAAGGGGACCGAGACATCTTACACCAAATTCTAACACCAAAACACTTGAAGTGAAAATGTAAAAGAATTACAAGTTTTAACATTGCAGAAGAAGACATGAAGAATTGAAGAGTGAGTTTGCATTATATGGGGGAAAGTGCTTGTATTAACTCTAGTTTTCTCGAGAACACAGAGACAGACACAGTCAAACTCTAATGGCACAGTTGTTATTTTCTAGAAAGTGTTGCTACATCTTTTCCTCTTATATCCTTACAACTGTCTCCAATTCACTATATTAGCCGTATTTAACTCTCTCTCATTAATATACACCCCAAAATAAAAACAAAAGCAAAACTTGTACAAGCAGAGCACACAAATAAAGTAATAAACTATTAAAATAAACGTTACTAACCAAGAAAAAAAAGGGAAAACGAAAGGGAAAGTAACCAAAGTATCCCCATTTGCTTAACTGGCGTGGAACCTTATAAATATATATATATATATATATATATACGTTTAACAGTGCTTCAACCTCAAAAAGTCCACTAATCCACTCAAACTCACCTTATTCTGTAAGCAATAGACTCTCTGTTCTCTCTCTCTCTCTTCCAGAGACTGAAACAGAAGAACAAACATTCTATTGAGAAGAAAACTCGACGCCTGAAGTGGGTATTTTTTTTTGCTTTGTTACAATCCTAGATGAATTGGGCATGGAAAGAATCAAGTTGGAGTTTTTTCCTCGTCGTCATCATGGTTTTTTCAATCATGTTCGTTTCAACAGGTTAGCTTTCTCTCCTTTTCTGTCACAAATTTTTATTACTTAGTGACATATAGGCCATCATCTCATTGGTCATTGCATGAAATAATTATTTATATATATATATATATATTCATTATAGAATTTTGATATTTGCAATCCTTCTTCAAAATGTTTTCCTTTCCTGAAGAAATTGAGATTTTTTTTTTTTTTTTCTGAAAGAAACTTGGGCATTACTGATTTTCAGTCCTCCTTCAAAATTAAATGCCACCATTATTTAACTTAGCCTCTTCCAAAGACTCCTTCAAAAAGTTTACCTGGGGAAGAAAAGTTTTCTTTTCTTCAAATTAATGATTATTATTATTATTTTGGCAACCATGAAAAGCCAAGTTTGGTCATATAGGTTTTGATTGTAATTCGTATAATTTTGTTTTTATTTAGAAGAGATCAAATAAAATAAAATCAATATAACGCTTAAACCTTAAATTATGGTATTACAAACAAGTGCCCGTGTCTCCAGAAGACACTTTTACCTTTTTTTTTTCTTATTTAAACTTTTTTACTTTTTACTCTCTTTCTGAGTCTTGGCGTGGCGTTTGGTTTGATTCAAATGATTTGCCATTTATTAATTTTTGAATCTTCCCCAAGCTGAATTAAATTTGCATTATTTCTTTATTTATTTTGAAAATTGCTCCTGTTATATAATTTGATTGGTCCATAAACTCAAGCACTGTATTAAGAGCTTTGAAGTTTGAACGATCACAAAACCAAAGGGAACTTCCTCTGTAGTCTGTTTTATACTTTCTGCACGTGCATCCATTTTCCCTTAGTCAAAAGTACTAAATTATCAATCAGAAATATATGCTAACATTTTTTTCTTCCTTCCTTCTCTGTGGCAGAGACCTATGATGCACTTGACCCAAATGGAAATGTTACAATCAAATGGGACATAATTAGCTGGACCCCAGATGGCTATGTTGTAAGTATGATTCATATACCAAGCAAATGATAAGTTTTGAAAAGCAACATGAGGCTCTTCAAAATTTGATGTTACAGATACTACATTTTGCTTTTTGAACTAAGTTTTGATTTGTGGTTTATGTATATCTGTTTAATTGTTAATTAGTCTTCAATTGTATATTATTTAGTACCTTTTTTGTTGTAATCTTTTAAGTGATTATCTGATTCATTTATCCTTGGATTGGATTCAGAACACTTAACTTGGGTTGTCATTGAATGAACAGGCTGTTGTGACGATTACTAACTTCCAAGCATATCGTCATTTCGAATCACCAGGGTGGTCATTGGGATGGACATGGGCCAAAAAGGAGATAATATGGAGCATGGTTGGAGGCCAAGCCACAGAGCAAGGAGATTGTTCAAAGTTTAAAGGGACCATTCCACATTGCTGTAAGAAAAGCCCCACAATAGTTGATTTATTGCCTGGGACTCCTTACAATCAACAGATTGCAAATTGCTGCAGAGGGGGAGTACTTAGTTCATGGGTGCAAGATCCTGCCAATGCTGCAGCTTCGTTCCAGCTTAGTGTCGGCCAAGCAGGAACAAAAAGCTCGGCTGTCACTTTGCCAAAGAACTTCACTCTTAAAGCACCAGGGCCTGGTTATACTTGTGGACCAGCAAAAGTTGTTCAACCAACAAAATTTCTTTCTGCGGACAAAAGGAGAGTCACTCGAGCCTTGAGTAAGTTGAATGCTAACTGTTGGAACTATTTTTCAGCTTTATTAAGCCGTTAATAATAATAATAATAGACTAATTAGAATTTTTGCCACCTAAACTTTTACGTGTAACAAATCTCCCCTAAACTTTTCAAGCCTATTGAGATTATTGGATTCAAATGCTTCTCTAAAATTCTGTTTGATTTTACTAACGTGACGATTGTCCATGTTCTAAATTGTGCCTCCCGAAATTTGATTATACCAAATCATACCTCCCGAACTTTGATAAGTACAAAATCGTGCCCACTGAATTTTCATCAACATTAGACTTTCACTAGTAAAATTGGACAAAAGTTTATGGATTCAACAATCTTAATAGCTCGGGGAGAATTTTAACGGTCTAAAAAATTCAAAGGTTATGATTTGGTACATGTCAAGTTCGGGAGCAAAAACTTAATTGGCGATAATAATATGTAACCCCATTGGTGAGATTTTGGACTAATATTTTTCCTCTCTTGTCATGGCAGAGACATGGAATGTTACTTGTACATATTCACAATTTCTAGCTTCCAAGGCTCCAACTTGCTGTGTTTCTCTTTCATCTTTTTACAACGATACAATAGTTTCCTGCCCTACATGTTCATGTGGATGTAAAAAGAACATAACTCAACCAGGAAGTTGTGTTGAGTGAGTTCTTTCTCTCTTCCAGAACATTATTACTTTCTTTCACTTTTTTCATTCTAAATTGTAAAATAATTCTTTGTATGCTTCATTTTCATGGTAAATTTACAGGCCAGATTCACCATACATAGCTTCAGTTGTCTCAGGCTCTCAAAAGAATACACCTGTGGTGCAATGTACTAGCCATATGTGCCCAATTCGAGTTCACTGGCATTTAAAGATCAATTACAGAGAATATTGGAGAGTAAAGGTTACAATTACAAACTTCAACTATGCAAAGAATTACTCGATGTGGAACTTAGTTGCACAACACCCCAATTTTGACAATCTGACCCAAATATTCAGTTTTAACTACAAGCCTTTAACACCATATGGATCAATAAGTAAGTCACTCTTAATTACTTAGATGTTCTTGTTTATTTTCCTTTTGGAATTTTTTCTGTTAAACATTTATTGTTATTTCCTACAGACGATACTGGTATGCTATGGGGAGTTAAGTTCTACAATGATTTGCTCATGCAAGCTGGACCTTATGGCAATGTGCAGACCGAGCTACTTTTTCGGAAGGACAAGTCAAGCTTTGGATTTGAGAAAGGTTGGGGTTTCCCTCGAAGGATATATTTCAATGGCGAAAATTGTGTCATGCCACCCCCTGATGACTATCCATGGCTTCCAAATGCCGGTTCCAAACAATATTTCTCACTGCTTACTGTAATAATAATTTCTTTGACAACTTTGGTTTTCATAATTGTGTTTGCTTGAAGTGTACTAGTAAATATGTAAGTTCTGGTTTCTCAGGACTTTCAACCTCATAGTCCATGATACCGAAATAGTTGCAAATTTTGAGCAAGAAATTTTAGTGTGCTGATCAAGTTTCATTTTTGTATATGTGACAGAAGTTAAAAATTATATTGAAAATGAATTCCATCTGAGGTTTTCACAGACTTTTCCTTTTATCTTTTCTATTTGCTACTTTGTTCAATCAAATCATATGGACGAAAGTTTTCATATTGAAGTTAGAATTATAGCAGCCATGGAAATCTTACCAAATACTTAGCGTTATCTTTTTCAAAGCTTAAATTTCTCTATTTCCATAGACACATATAAACATACCCTAGAAGTATTGTTCTTTCCACAGG
Source organism: Cannabis sativa (assembly GCF_029168945.1). NCBI lineage: Eukaryota > Viridiplantae > Streptophyta > Magnoliopsida > Rosales > Cannabaceae > Cannabis > Cannabis sativa. The sequence continues at coordinate 44,216,516 of NC_083608.1, read as the reverse complement.
CAAAAATAAGGATTCTTTTTCTTCAACATGTATAAGTATATATCCTCGTGCTCAGTTTTTCAAAATTTTGTAAAGCACATATGAAGAATTGAAAAATTGTAGGTAACCAATCACTGAATAACTATCAACAACAAAATCAAAGAAGAAATCAGTGATGAGAAGGCGATCGTGTTCTGACGAGCAGAGTTGGGCATAAATGGATATGAATCAGGTGGAGGCATCAAGCATTCTTCACCATTAAAGTAGACCTTTCTAGGAAATGCCCATCCATTCTTGAAAGTGAAAGTGTTCTGATCTTTCTGAAGAAGCACTTCAGACTGAACATTCCCAGATGGCCCGGCTTCCATCAACAGATCATTGTAGAATTTTAAGCCATAGAACATACCAGTGTCATCTGCAAACAACAATTTCTTATATGAGATATGCGTTTTATCATATATGAAAAAGATGGGAGAAAATACTTTCAAGAGAGAGACTCACTTATGGATCCATAGGGGACAAGTGGTTTGTAATCAAAACTGAAGACTTGGGTGACATTGTTGAGATTAGGATGTTGGATGGCCAGAGTCCAAAGGGTGTAATTCAAGCGATAGTTGAAGTTTGTAACAGCAAGCTTCACACGCCAATACTCCTTGTAGTTTTGTTTCACATGCCAGTGAACTCTAATGGGGCACATATGGTGTGTGCACTGCAGTAATGGAGCATTGCTTTTCCTTGGAGTGTTTATTCCAGATTTCTGGAGAAGTTTTGACCCAGCTCTGAAATCAAACATATTCATCACAATGATTTAGACACTTTTCTCTACAGAATTTGATTCGATTCATTTCGGCATGTATATTTGTACTATTACTTACTTGACGCAATTTCCCTTGTCCTGGCAACCACAGGCACAATTGGGACAAGAAGTGATTGTATCATTGTAAAATGATGACAGAGAGACACAGCAGCTGGGATTTTTCCTGGCTAGAATCTGTGAATAAGTGCATGTAACGTTCCATGTCACTGCATAGTGAATTATATTAAGATGTTAGCAATCTCTAATGATTAAAGTACTTCAAAAATAATCATGCAGAGATAACAAGACTTACTCAGAGCTTGAGTTTTTCTACGGCGATCTGGAGTCAAGTAAGTGGTTGGAGGCACAATTTTGGCTCTGCCACAGGTGTAGCCAGGTCCTGGACCGAGCAGAGTGAAGTTCTTGGGGAGCTTCACAGTCTTGTTGGTAGTTCCAGCTAAGCCAACACTGACTTGGAAGGCTGAGACAGAGGATAAAGGGTCTTGACCCCATGAAGACAAAACACCGCCTTTGCAACAGTTTGAAAATTGCTGGTTGTAAGGTACTCCAGGCAACAAGTCCACAACTATGGGGTCTTTTTTACAGCAATGAGGTACGTTGCCTTTGAACTTCGAGCAGTCTCCTTGTTCGGTTGTTTGCGCCCCAACTATGGACCATATCACTTCCTTTTTAGCCCACGTCCAGCCTAAGGTCCATCCAGGGGTCATGATATGTCGGTACATTTGGAAGTTGTTCATTGTCACAGATGCCTGCAAAGTAAGGAAAACAAAAACAGTGTCTTTATATGTGTTGTTTTTACACTTTTCACTTAATTGAGAAAGCTAACAAATGACATACCACATAGCCATCTGCCGTCCAAGACATGATATCCCATTTAATTGTTATGTTACCATTTGGATCTAGAGGATCGTATGCAGCTGCATAGAGTGTATACATATACATAAATATATAATACAAGATATTATTATTAAAGATGAAAGAAGAGAGCTGAGATAAAAAAACAATCTTTACCTGCAGAAGAAAATATGACTAGAAAGAAGATAGCTGAGATGAAAAATCTCATCTCTGCACTTAGTTGTTTTGCTTAGGCTTGAAAAGCTTGTCCTGTTTTTGGTGACTTTGGTTTTAGAGGTTAGTTATATTCAATGCTAAACAACTGATGAGGGAGATCAATCATAAGCATTCTGAGACCACTATGTTAATTGGTGTGTATTTAAGAAAGAAAAAGACCGCAGAGAAATTCCTTGTTGGGTTTTTTAGAATGGTTTACCTAATGGTTGTTACAACTATATATATATACATATATTTTTCTCTCAAGTCTCTATAATTTCTCTCGGTGCAGAGTTACAGTACTTTCCATATCTTAAAGCAACGGCTAAGTTAGACTTTGGCGGGAGATACATATGAAGTGAGAACTACATACCAACCTCTTAGTTGGAAGCGAAGTTGACGGGTATAATGAAATTACCTTGATAACCCTGGTCAATATTTCCCTTATTCAACTACGTCTACCAAGGTTATTATGGTCAATTTAGGTTGATGGTCATGAAGAGTTTTGCCAACTAACATGGAATGGTGGAACATCAAAAGTGGTTCTTTAAAAACGTTTAGCTTTTTTGGAGTCCTTACACGTTTTTTGAGTCAGAAAGAATGAGTTCGAAGCAAGCAAACAACTGAAAGTAGCTAGGGAGACACGTAGTAGTGAGTTATTTACCTCTTGTGAAAGAAAGACCTCCCAACAGCTTGGCATTGAACAAAATCAAATGCTTAATTATTATATTACTTACACAGTAAAACATCTCATGATATATTATTTGGCCCTCGACTCATTCGACCCTTATAGTTACTTACCAATACCATCAGTCATGAATGAATTAACCTTGTTGACTACTCAACATTGTTTATTATGTAGGAAGAAAAACAAGAAGATTAATAGATACCATCTGATGAGGAAAAAGGAGAAAAGATAAATAAGTACTCTGTAAGTTTATTTGCTTATGTTTCTTAACACTGTTCTTCACATTAATTTCAATTTATTTTCTATAGGATTTGTGTAGTGATTAATGGTGCATCCACACACAGCACAGCACAACGAGATATATAATATATTTAATTAAGGAGTTTTTTTTTTTTATTTTTATATTTTAAAGTTTTTTTTTTTTTTTTTGCATTTTTACAAAAATTTATATAACAACACAACTAACAGAGAGCAACTTAAATCACAATTTTATTTCACATAACAACTTACATTAAAACATATATATATATATATATATATAAAACGATTCTCTTTTAATTAATTATTATTCGGATTTGAACTAATTAATAATTAAGATATTGTTCCTTTCTTTGTTATTGTCATTTTGTTTCTTTTAGTGATCTGCTCTAAGAAGTTGCAGTGTGACTTATATTTTGCTATGTCTTCCACTTAATTATCTCTTTATCTAAAAAAATGTAATATTTAGTTAGAGTTCGTTTATTATTACTTTTTAATTTTATTTTGAAAAGGCTTATTTACTTAGATAATATATTAGTTTTAATTGTATATGTGAGATTAATTACGTACAAAGTAACGAACATATCTTTGATATAATAATACCCAAATTAAAAAAAAAAGGTAGACTCGTTTCTTAGTGTAAATTACTAGGTATTTTTTTTAGTTGATAATTTTGTGTAGGGACAGATGTGATTATGGACTTTTATATAGACACAATTAGTAAAATGAACAACCTTAATTATTTTTATTATAATTAAAGTGAATATTGAATACACACCGAATTAATAAATGCATTCCATACATATGATATGATGACAATTCAATTATACATTTCTTTAAATTTGATTCAGCCTCAAACCTGAACCAAAGTAATTAATGAAAGGATGTTGAGGCGTAACATCAACCTAGCTACGTAGCTGTGTTACAACTTTAAAGGCATAAATTATTGAATTAAGTTGATAATAACATTCTAAATAATAAACAGCTTCTCCTATATTTATCACTGGGGGACAGACAGTATAAGCAAGTGTTAATTAGCTATCAAATGCTGAATATTGTAACCAAGCATAAATTATAAAAAAAAAAATGCACATTAATTAATTAATTAAATATTTTGTTTTTCAGTTTATCTTAATTAGTAGGAATTTAACCATCAAATGTCTATTAATCTCAATTCTATAGTAACAATTCATTTTCTTCTAATGTGTATCTATAGCGTATATCATACTTCTGTGACTAGACGGAAGAACTTACACATTTGTGGTACGTTGTACACTACTTATTCGAGAGAGGGGAATTTATAAATATGGAAAAAAAATGTTAGTTGATAATTTTATGGGCATAAAATTTCATATTGATACATTATGTGCTTAGTACACATATTATATTACAATAAATTGAATTTATAGAAAATTTACAACGTGCATAATCAAGTCAAACTTAAAGATAAATCAAAATTTAATTAGTAATAACAATATTAACAAAATGATGAAGTAAGAATCGGAAATAAAACAGGGTAGAACAGAATAATTAAAACCATATAAACAAATAAAGAACGAAAACAACAAAAACAATATCAAGATATATATTGGTTTAAGTCCTATAGATCGATGTGATCTATGACTCTACTCCACTCCTGGAACACTACCAAAATGTCTTTATTGATTGAGCAAGAACAAAGGTGCATTACAGTTATTGACGCTAAAAAGTGGTCAACATCAGCTCGTTGGATTGACGAGAATGAATAGGTTGTTTATGTAATTAATAAGAGAGACACAGAAAATTTATAATAGTTCACCCTTATGTCGTGATAGTAATGGGGCTACGTCTACTTCAAGTTTTTATTTCTCACGAGATGGTGAGTATAGCAATAGACTAAGTATAAGAAACTCCAAACTCTAAAGAGAGAAGCTCTGACATTATGGGTAGTTTTCTGAATGTGAAAAATAAGCTAAGGGAGCTCTCAGGAGGCCCACAAATATAGGAGATTAAATACAAATAAAGTTTTTCCACCGTTGATGATGATTTAACCTTGAAAAATTAGCTTCTAGTAGTGATAGCTGATTTTTTATGTCTGGTGGTTCCCGCTGTAAATTATCCAGAGTTTATTTTCGTAACTCCCTTGAGGGTGAATTTTGACGATGATAGCTTCAAAATTTCATCAAGTGTGTATGATAGGACTTGATAGAGGGCTTTAATAGCTTCAAAACGCAAGTTTAATTGCGTTAACCAGATAAAAATTGAGTGAGTTATGACCGTTTTACTGAAGACAGTCCAGGTCCTTATGCCCAAGTTGACATTCCAATGCCTAACATCTAACGTCAACCTGGACGCTAAAAAGGTGTAAAAACGCCCAAGGAAAGTCCTTTGAGACTCTTAGGTGATAGTTTGACATCCCTTAAACCTTTTATATGTTTGGTGAAGCTGGTCACACATTCTCAGAGATGTTGCTATTTTGCGAAAATAGAAGACTCGAAACTTTCAAATTTTGAATGAGCCAAAATTGAAGTTGTGAATTTGATTGATATGACTTCATGGATCATTGCACTTGTGAAAAATTTGATAGATAGTTGAAATGGCATCAGGTTTGGATAAGTAGAACCAGCGAACCAAGCCAAATGTTAACCTAGGTGCTGGGGCCTTCAAACCGAGCTTATGGGGTTCTGTTTTTGATACTTTCAAGGTTTTTGAACTTGAGGACGAGGTCTCTCCCCCTATTTTTGACCATTTCAAAATTAATGGTTGCATTAGATTTGGCACTCGAGCAATTGAAGGCAGCGTCCCAAGTTAATTGTCAAACTGGGCGCTGGGCCCAACACCAAGTCAACTTGGGCCCTGGGCCTTGTTTCCAAGGACTTGGGTTTGTGTTTTTCTCTTCAAGTTTACTTGATCTTAGTTATTTTTTATGACGGTGAAGATGCCCATAGCACTTTTTGCTGATCTGAATTAGAAACAGCCCAGGTTGACAAAATGTCAACCTAGGCGCAAGGTCCCTCTTTTGCCCTTTCAGGAGTTTTATTTGGTCCCCAGAAATAGTTGATTCTCAATATCTTCTGAATACGGAGATGATGCTCGAAAGAGTTTTGGGAAAACTCCATTTTTTGAGGTCCAGGTTGGCAAGTTGTCAACCTAGGCGCTGGGCCCCATTTTTTCTACCCATGAATTGTTGTTTTCCCTCTGAAATGACCCATTTCCCCGATTTTTGATGAAGACGAATTCAATACAAAAGTCAGATCTTCAATCAGATTGACATATTGTCAACTTGGGCGCTGGGTGCTCGGGGCCTCGGGGCCCTAAGTTCTCAAAAATCAACTTGCTCAGAATCTGATTTTGATGCCACCAACATGTCTGTCGTATGTTAATTCAATGTCCCAATGCAAGTTTTGGCTACTTTGCACTAAGATAATCTCGAAAATTGAAACCCTAGTTGAGGATGTCAACTTGGGTGCCGAGTGGAAACCCTAGGTGCCTAGGTTGGCTTTCGGGTTGCATGTTCGTGTAATTTTAGCTCCCAGACCTTGTATTAGGTTGCTCCATGTCTTCATGGTATAGAACACTGAAAGATAGTGAGTTGGATTCAAGTTATTAAAGTCTGAACTATTCCATTTCGGAGTTCCTGAAGTCAACCTAGGCGCAGGGCTAGGACCCTTCCCAAGTTGACCTGCTAGGACTTGGGACTACTCAACTCCGAGATGTCATCTTTCTTGCCACATGTCAAGCATTGATGTTCACATTATTAGGGCTAGTTTCTGAGTTAACAAAGTCAATATCAATTCTCTGTTAGAATTCTCTCAAAGTGTTTATCTCTCACACTCTTACATAAGAAGCTTCTTCATCTACAGAAACTTCTTCATACAAATCCCAAAACCCAATCTTTCTCTTTTCTCTGCACCTCTCTCTCTCTCTCTCTCTCTCTCTCTCTCTCTCTCTACCTTTCAATCTTACACTCGAAATTATCTCTTTCAATTTTTAATTTTTAATTTTTTATTCTATTTTTGGTAAAGAAACACAGACAATGTAACTTTGTGGTTTAGAGTCTAAGCTACATATATTAGTTACAATATTCACGCCATTTGCAGGAATATATGTATTAGAGTTTAATCATTATTACATTATCTTTTGTATAAATGTGTGTTTTGCATTGAAAACATTTTAAAATTAAAAGTACTATATGGTTGATTAGTTTTTGCCAAAATGAAAAAGTAAAAACATGCTATGGTTCAAAAAGTAAACACTTTTACGATCATCTTCAAACTATAACAAAGTGTAACAGAATTAGGGTCGTGGAGGCCCTATTCTAATTTTAAAAATTGAATCCCTTAAAAAAGTACAATTTATAAATAATATTTTTAAATATTATCATAGAGTTATATATTTAACAAAATATTAAAAAACACCAAGTATTTTATTGAAATTGTTATTGATTGCAATACAAAAAAAATATATATAGAAAAAAGAATATGAAAAATTGTTTTTGAACCATAGCATGTTTTTATACTTTTTCATTTTTGGCAAAACCTAATCAACTATATAGTACTTTTAATTGCAAAACACACATTTATACAAAAGATAATGTAATAATGATTAAACTCTAACACATATATTTCTGGCCTAAATATTGTATCTATTATATATATATAGAGGGCTGGTCCTGAAACGAAGTGGGCCATAGAGAAAAAAAAATTGGGCTCTTATGTTAGAAAAAATGTGGTATTTTTCAAAATCGGTAAAAAAATGTATAATTTTAAAAGAGGAAAAAAAAAATTTGGGCCCCTGGGCTGAGTGGGCCCTAGGCACAGGCCTAGCCCGCCTATGTCCAGGGCCGGGCCTGTATATATATATATATAGATTAGACTCTAATAAACCACAAAGTTACATTGCCCGTGTTTCTTTACCAAAAATAAAATTGAATTTGAGACTTATCTTGTTGCAGTGGACGAGCATGTATATTGTTTTTATTTTTTAAAGGTTAATTAGGATTTTTTTTTAAACTTTAATATGTACCAAATTATGTTTTCTGAACTTTTCTGACTGTTATAATTTTTTTCCTAAACTATTGAGATTGTTAGATTTTAGGACTTTTGTCTAATTTCATTATATTTTACTATTTCAGTGGTTGTTTATGTACTAAACCATACTTCCCAAACTTTGATATCTACCAAATCACGCCCTTCGAAATTTGACATATACATATTAAATGATCGTGCCCCCTGAATTTTCATCCATGTTACTTTTTTTTTACTAAAATTAGACAAAAGTCCTTAAATCTAACAATCTTAATAGTTGAGAGGTATTTTTAATGACCTTTAAAGTTCAAGAGATACAATTTAGTACATATCAAAGTTTGAGGGACAAACATCCTAATTAGACTTTTTAAAATAATTAAAGGTCATTCATTATATAAACATATACATATACTAGATGAGAGTTACGTGGCGAGCCACGTAAATATTAGTTTTATATAAGTTCTAGTGGTTTTTGTTTAAGAATTCAATAACTAAGCAACAATAACAACAATGGTAGATAGATCTATTTAAGTTTTTCATATTTGTAAAGATTATAAATCTGAACTTTTAATTTTCTTGATTTGAGATTTTGAATTGTTCTGATTTATTTGTTTATGAATTTATTGAAATACTTGAATATTTATTTGTTCTGATTTTGAATTGTTCTAATTTATTCATGCTTGAATATTTATATTGATGATTGTTAATGAAATTAGTCTGTAGTTTTATTTTTCTAGAAAAAAAAGGTATTTTTTAATATAGAGTTTAAATTTTATATTGATGATTGTTAATGAAATTAGTCTGTAGCTTTATGTTTCTAGAAAAAAAAATGTATTATTTTATATAGATCGTTTAAATTTAAATTTATATAAACATATTTACTTTTAAAAGGAGTAATTCATCAAAAAAAAAAATCGCATAAATACACAAATAAACTAAAAAAATTATCAAGTTTATGGTGGCTCAAATTTTCGCAGAAACTATAGATTTGTCGACCTAATTCATCCTATATGCTAATGTGGAACTCCATAGGATCGTTACAAAGCCACTTGAAAACCCAAACTACAAAATCGAAATTAATCAAGTCCACCCAACAATAAGAAGAAAGTAGATTAACAAACACGTAAGCTTCAATAATTTAACATACGAAGCTAAATTTGAAATTAAGAATAATAACAAGAAAATTAAAAGAGTACCTGAAGCTCTCCGAGCAAGTCCGATAATTTATGGTTATTGAGCAAAACAGTGGCAGTGTACCCTAAAGAGAAGAAATTAACAAGATCGAAAGATATGTCTTTTTAAATGGGGAAGCAAGTGTGAAATATGATATGAAATTAATAATACATGTTCCGGCTATGACGAGGATCTTGGAAAAACCTATACCATAAAAATTAATATCCAAATGCATGATCATAAAATCTAGGTTTACACTGGTGAAGAATCTCCACTAAACACACACACAAATGCATACAAAAGATTTATCAAATTCTTCATAGTATTACATATTATACACTTAACCATATTGTACACAAAACATTACATGAATCATTGATTCATACATAACATAAGCTTAATTTAAAATACTTTACATGTGAGAGCAACTTTGAAGTAACAAGTTCAAGACTCACAATAACGACATGTTTAATGAAAGGTGAAAGTAAATAGCTAAACTGCTACAAGATACCACTACATTACCTTGAGTAGAAATCATTGATAAGCTCCCTGACCTCAGGCACTAACTCCAAGAAATTCCTAAAGTTAAGGTTGTCTATAACTTTGTTCTGTCAGAAAAGGGACAAAAAGTTTAATCAGAGAAAACATCAACTATTACAAAATAAACTAAAAATGAACATTTAGAAAATAAAAGCTTCAGCATCTGTAGACCCAGGAGAAGAAAAATTAAATGCCTTCAACTCTGTCCGGTCAAAACTCGCGAGTGCACAAAGCCCACCGTATATTGCAACATCTTGTGGCGCAATTACTTCATTGTAGTTATTTCCCAATTCAGGATTCGTTTCCAAGAACTACATAGTGTCAACGGGATAATTGAACTGTGTTATTATATGCACCTCCCGTTAAGAGAGATCTAGTCATAGCTGTGTTTGGTTGATCGTAAACCAAAGTGAGAGAATTGGATTTGATAACTAAGGATATATATATACGTTTGTTAGTTAGAGAGATATGTGGGATGATTTTTTTTAATTTAATTTTTTTTTTTAATTTTTGAGTTTAATTATTGAGTTTATTTATTAACGGGAAATCAAACCTATTAAATTTAATATATATATATATAGGGGGTTTTCTATTAATCAATATCAATGAAGAAAGAAAGTCGTGCAAATTAAATGAAATGAGATTGACTTTGTTTCTTATTATATTTACTATTTTTTATTACATGTTTTAATCATAGCCCTTAATTTAGTTTGATCTCGATGGTCAAAATATGATGTCAAAAATTGTGTAGAAAACTTGTATCCATTGAACGTGTCCCTATATATATCATATTGTATTTTATTAGTGTTTATAGCATAGATGAAAAGAAAAATCCATTTTTTTAAATTACTTACCAAGTTAAAGAGATTGTTTATCATCTAATCATAATTCAATATTACATACTTATCCCACGTCAAAAAAAAAAAAAATTTACACCAAAAATACAAATTACACACTTTATTACATATAAACCTACACACGGTTAAAGCAACTTTTTTACCTTTTTTTTTATATTTTATTACACATATACCACATACACATCACATCTATGCACCAGTCACGTCAACTCACCTATCAACCATCATGCATCCCTCAATCACTTCCCTCTCTCTTTTTCTTTTGTTTTCCTTTGATTTTTTTATTTCATTTCAGTTTTTTTTTTTTTTGAAATAACAAATAACCTCCATTGTTGAACCTTTAACTCCCCACGATTCCTCAACCATTTTCCCTCTCATTTTTGTTCTTCCAAATTTTTTCAACTCCCACTAAACCATCCCATAACCTTTTTCTCTCTTTCTTTTTGTTTCCCAATCTTTATATAAAATGGATGTGACCCGTTCTTCTTCATCTCCTTCCCCTGTTCAAAAAAAAAATTCAAAATGGGTTTGAAATCACTAGCTAATAAAGCTAAGGAAAAACGTCCTTTTATTGAGGAGGAAGACTCTAATTTTGCTCCTCCATTAACGAAGCGTGGGAGAGCTCCTCCTAAGAAGAAAACAAAGGTCCGTGTGCAAGAAAAAATGGCTGAAGATGTTTATGGGAAAAACAATAATGTTGGTGCTGCTGTTCGAACCGAGGTTTGTTTTCGGTTTCATTTTCGTTTCCCCCCATTTTAAACATTTTCTTGTATTTCCATTTCATCGTTTTGGTTTTTTCTGGTTTGTGATATTTTAGGTTTTTCATTTTAAAATTTCGTTTGGTTTTCTTTGGATTTTTAGGACTTTAATTTTGTTTAATCAATTTTATTTTGTTCTTGGGTTTGGCATTTTAGTTTGTTTCTTATTACTTTCGTTTCATTTTTGTTGTGTTTTATGTTCTGTTTGTGTTTCTAGTTTTTTTTAGATATTTTGAAACATTTGTTTTTGTTTTAGTGTCTCTAATCAGTGGGTTTTAGTTTTTTTTTTTTCTAGTTTTTTAATAGTTTAATATGTTTATGTATGATGTGTTTTGGGAATATTATTAGGTATAGTTGTTTGCTGTTCTTTTTTAGGTAACAATTCGATTTAGATGTTTGTAGTTTATATTCGTAGAGTTGTTTCTGCTTGTCAGTTTGTTTTTAGTTTTTTTATAGTTTTATTATAGTTTGTATACTTGTTTATTTACAATTTATATTTATTGCTGTTAATAAACTATAATAAAACTAAAATGAAACTATTAAGAAACGTTTAAATTTATTTCAGAAACTAACTATTTCTCAAAGTGTTTTCTCCTTTTCTTATTTCCAAAATAAATTCTTGCAAACAATTGAATTAAACTAATATAAAATAATGATGCAACTGTAAATCAACTTGAAAAACCACAACACTTAATTCAATTTAATATAGTTGTGGTTATTGTGCTTTTTCATCAGTTTTATTTGAATCAGATCAATTGAATTAATAGTTGTATTTTTCTCGTTTTGGTTTCATTTTGGTTGTTTTGCAGTTTTGAAACGAGCGCGTATTTTTCATCTTCATGGTTCGCTCTGTACAGCTGAAGACTTAGTGCATGTGGTATTTTTGTAAATATTTGTATGTGGACTGTATAAATGTTTAATGGGCCGGCCCAAAGTATTTTTGTAATTTTTTTTCCTTTTTTGTATTTTTTTGTTTTTTTCCCAAAAAAAAAATATATATATATTACATACTTATCCAAATTTGAATCTTTTATTAAGTTTATACTATACATTTTTAAGTATGTATAGATTTTTTTTTTTACAAATTCAAACTATGCATTAATTGACCAAGACAACAAAACTTACACGATATGCTTAAACTTTTTTGGTTTTTACAACAAAGTCGGATTAGAAACAACAACATTTTGTATAGTTTAAAAAGAAAAAAAAGTCAAATCCTAAAGAGTCAAGTCATTCTTTACGTACTGTACAGAAGTCACAAGTACCAAAGAACATTCCAAATCAAAAAAGGCAAGGCCATTGGGCAATGGGTGAGAAAACAAGTGGCTAAGCCCCTGGTTTCATATTTTTATTAGTCAATTGCTAAACGCATGCAGCCCACTGTAATTCAATTTACAGGTCGTTATTATTCTAATACGTTAGCTCCTTATATTATCTATATATACATAATATGCAAAGAATTTCAGTGTAACGGTTTATAAGATATATATAAACATAGACAAAATTAAGGTTTAAAATAATATATACTTTGCTGCTGTTGTTGATCATGGGGCGTTGGGTTAGACCAGAGGTAACGAATAACCATTTATTTAATTTTATGCTCTCTTTTTTTTCCCCTCTAAATATTGTTTCATTTTACTATAGGTTTATCCATTAATGGCTGCAATGACCTTCGTCACAAGCATGTGCGTATTTCAGCTTACGAGGAATGTGTTTATGAACCCTGATGTCAGGTACATTTTCAATTTATAAATTCAACAGTGATTTCATTAATTTACATCAAGTAATAATAATACAAAATATTATGAGTGCACTTATTCTAAATTTAGTAATGAAAATTTTGATGTGACATATATGATATTGTTACATATATATATAACACGTGTGTATTTTCAGGGTGAATAAAGCTAATAGAAGCATGGGAGTACTGGATAACAAAGACGAAGGAGAGAAATATGCAGAGCATAGTCTGAGGAGGTTCCTTCGAACAAGGCCCCCAGAAGTCATGCCCACCATCAATCACTTCTTCTCCCAAGACAAACACTAATCAATATTGATAATTTTATTACTCTCTCTCAAATTATTAAGAATTTATGTGTTTCAAATACTTTTAGAATATATAAGTTGTTTATAGTTTTGCTAATTCGTTTTTTTTATTAGCTGTTTTCCATGTTGTTCCAGTTTTCTTTCATTAATTATATTTCTGAAATTATGGTAATATTAAAATATGTGTTTTCTATTAAGTTATTTTTAATATTTAATAATATGATGTAAATAAGAAGAGATTAAAATTATGTATATTTCTTCGTATAATATATAGGTAATACAGCCTAAAAATTTTAATGGCGCCAGGCACGATAACATTACCAGGGATTATCTATCCTTTAAGACTGATTACAAATCAAGTATTTCATTTCTTTGTATAGAATATACGTCACATGTAATGTAATATTATTCATTTATTTGCGTTTAAAATTAAAATTGGCCTCATACAGGAAAGAATTGATATTACTGTTTCATTAATATGTAAAGAATTTGGTTGTTCTATGCAAATCACTTTTATTATTATTATTATTATTATTATTATTATTATTATTATTATTATTATTATTATTGTTGTTGTTGTTTTTGTTGTTGTTGTTGTTGTTGTTGCTGTTGTTGTTGTTGTTGTTGTTGTTGTTGTTGTTGTTGTTGTTGTTGTTGTTGTTGTTATTTGTTGTTTTTAAAGTGCACAACATTATATATGCTATAATTTTGTATGCAACTATAACAATTAAGTGAATAGAAAAATATGTATTTAATAATAATTTTGTGGCTCCTTTTTTAAAAAAAAAATCATGACCGTCCATAATTACAATAACATAATTTTTTAATTTTATATGTTTTATAATTATAGTAGAGATCTAATAGTTTTTTTCAATAATTTATATTTTCAAAAATAATATTTAAATAGTTAAATGCAGACTTATTTTTTTATTATTATTATTATTTGTGACCAAAAAACCAAATCATTAGTAACAGTATCACATGAACTGATTTTTTTATAATAATAAAAAATTAGGAAAGTTCAACATATTTAATATGATTTATAAATTACAAAATAGTAATTAAATAAAATTATTAAAATAATAGTATTAATATCATAAAAATAACTTCATCCTACTTGAAAATACAATTATAATAAAATTGATTGTAAAAAAATAATAATTAATTTTCAATTATGATTATAATGTTATTTCATTTACTATTTTTATCAAATATTTTGGTCTAATCTTTTTCATATTTTAATAATAAAATTTATGAACTATATTGATGTTTTAATTATATTTTGACAATAGACAATATAGTGTTTTTTTTTTTTTTTTGAGTGAATTTTGATTAGTTTTCAATTAAGTGATAAATAGTAAATTGTAGGCAAAACATACAAATATAGTATAATTTTATAGGATAAATAAGAATTTGTCCCCAATACTACTACACTTGTTAAATTTGGTCCTCTAAATTTTTGTTCTATTGCCTGAATTTTTGTTCTATTGCAAAAAAAAAAAAAATTTGATTAGAAAGTATTACAATGTAGTGTTATATCTGTTACTTTCTACTAACTTTTTAATGTGGTTGCATGTCACAAATATATTTACATCACGATAATCTATTTAGCTATTTGACTATTGGAAAAATTATATTTTTTTTAATGGAAATTTCATCTTTTATTGAAAAGTTAAACTCTCACATCCGCTACCAAACAAGGTAGCAACTCAGTTGGAATAGACTCCAAACTGAAAGTACAATATAATCTAGCAGCTTTGGCAAAGGTATGAGCCACTACATTAGCTGATCGCTTAACAAAAGACACAACAACATTATGAAAAGAAGCAAGCAAATTTTTACAATCTTGAATGACACTACCAAACAAGGATATCATATGAATTGAACTATGAAGAGCTTGCACCACACATAGGGAATCAGTTTCGATGAAGACTTGGGGCCATTGTCTATCTTTTAACCAACTCAGCACCTCACGGATGCCAATTGCCTCTGCAACAACCACATCAACTTGAGCCGAGGTAAGCTTCAACCTTCCTTCAACCAAAAAACCAACAGAGTTTCGGGCAACCATGCCCAAACCAAAGCTCTTACCATCTTCAAAGATAGCCGCATCCACGTTAACCTTGATGCTATTATCAACCGGGGGTGTCCACTGCTCACAAACATCAGTAGCCATAAGGATTGGCCAAGATGAATCCGAGGATTTCTGAGCAGATTTCCATTAATCAAGGTAGCAAAACGCAAAAGCAACAACATCTTCAAAAACAAAAGGTTTATTATTCCAAACCAGGTTGTTTCTGGCTCCCCAAACGGCCCAACAGATGGCCACCACTCTGCAGTTCACCTCAGCCGTGTTGTTGCAGAAAGTAGCAGCACACCAGTCAAAAAAACTCGCACCAGCATTCACTATGGTGCCGATTCCCACACGGTTCCAGCATTTCTAAACCTCCCGACAAGTGATATCTTAAACGATCAGTTAGTCAAGTTGCCCACTAGCTATGTGGCTAGGCACTCTCGATTTTTATCTGGTTATAGCATTCATGTTTAGAATTTACCGCCTGATCTTTAAGGCCTTTTGTACTTTGAATACTAAATTTTAATGAAGTTGCTATTTTATTTTATTTTTTTTTAAAAAAAAAAAAGAAAAAAAAATTTATACCTTAAATATTGTCTATTGATAGTTGCTAATAAATGTAAATTTGGTCAATGATATTATTACCATAATAATAGTGAATATTCTTATTGATATCAGAAATTATAGGGAAGATTATGATTAATCATATTGCTAATTTTGTGGAATTTTCGGCATTAATTTCCTAGTCTAAATAATGGTAAATACTATTTTAAAACTTGTGTTTTGTAAAAGTTATCAATTTGACCATCTGTTTTGTTAAATGATAAAATGGACCTTATATTTTCTAAAATGGTAAAAATAGGACTCTGAGCTCAATTTTTAACAATTTTATTTTTTTAATATAACCAATTTTAAGACAATTTCTAACACAAACAGATACAGAAAATGTAACCAATTTTATCACAATATCTCTAGATCAGTTTAATATTAAGTTTTGTTTTGACAAAAAATCAATTCAAAGTCCTATTTGTACATTTAGAAAATACAGGACTCACTTTGTCATTTAATAAAATAGAGAGTTCAATTAATAACTTTTACAAAATATATAGTCTAAAATAGTATTTACCGAATATATAAATATACAAGGATTGGGGGCCGTTTACAATAGTTATCATAGGATGTCATCATCTAATTGAGTAATAATTTTTTATGGTAACTAATTATAGTAAGTATATGTTAAAAAAAAATAATACAAAACTTTATAGTGAATAACAATGGTAGAGTATTAGTTAATTAGCAAAAAAACAATGTATTAAATCACATTTGATTATTCCCTTTCTTGATTGCCGATAATAACTATCCAGCTACGTGTTTGTATAATTGTATGAGCAAAATATAAGTACATCACCATATCTGAGCATAGAGTCAATCCTACACTTACCAACTATTCATCTGAAACTTCGTCGTTTGGCTTCTAGTTTTCCCAAACGTCGTCGTTTAAAATTAATTATAATTCGACGAGCCATTTTAATATTTATCCTTGTAATTATTTCCTCTCCTCTTTTTTGGATAGTAATATCCCAATTATCCTATTAATTCATATTCTTTTCTGCTATTCCCTTCCCATATAGAGAGTTTCCTCTTTGTTTTTCTCAGACAAAAATCAAAACCCATACTTGGATTTTCCCGGAAAATCAAAATAATAAACTCGCCATTTTCAAACTCCAAAACCCATTTGAACTTTCAGTTCTCTTTAAATGGGTTTTCAGCCAAGCTTTGTTATGGTCATAGTTGCTCTGTTTTTCATATTCACTGTTGCCTCAGCTTCATGTTCCGATGGGCAGTGCCAGGTAAGATTTATTTATTTATTTCTTTATTTATTTAATCCCATTGCAACAAAATTGAAATCTTTATAATTGAATATAAACAAATGAAACAAAATATAAATATATACATAGTTTTTGTTTTTGTAGTTACTAGATGAATGCTCAAGTGATGGAGACTGTGCTCCTGGATTGTATTGTTTTTCTTGCATCGAAGGATTTTCAGGATTGAGATGTGTGAGATCGAAAATCACAGACCAATTCAAGCTTCTGGTAATTAATTATTAAAAATCTTCTCATATGATATAGCTATAGTTTTGATATTCGATCTCTTTGTGAAAATTCCAGTAGATGCATATGGCTTTCTTTCATAAATGAAAACAAATTTTGAGTTTCTCTTTTTCACATAACAAAGTAGACAGTGACGTATTCACTGCAAAGTGCAAAAACAAACCAAACGTGATGCTCAGTTGTTGGTTATCTATTACTAGACTCAACTATAAAGATGAAAAAACAGTGTGGTGATGGTGTGGAGATCGAATCTTATTGGTTGGGCTATTATGGGCCATGGCCCACAACTCCTATGTAGCTCATTATGGAAAAATGATTGGGCATAGAGCATTTAGGGTGGCTTGTGTGTTATTTTTCAAAAGTTGAATTGGATTTTACTTCACCAAGTTCAAAATTATAGAATCTAAATTTAATTGTGTTCTAAATAAAATGTAAATTATAAATGAAACCACATATTAGGGATTTGTCTAGCATACCGTTGAAATTGAAAGCACTTCTAAAGCTTACTTGAGAGAGTATTTGGATAATTTTTTGCATAGTTTTTTAAAATTACTTTTTGGGTTGTTAAGAGTTAAAAGGCTATTTTAATGGGTAGATGTCCACGTAGATAGACTATCCAAATAGTTACTAGAAAGACTTTTCTTCAGTTATTCTATTTAAAAGTGGAGTAAGTGTAAACCAGAACACGTGTGTAAATTCCATTAGTTAGTTTTTCTGCTTTCTGTTAAGATAGTTGTTCTTGTAATTAGTTTTATAACAGATTCTGTTACACCTTTCTTGCTTTGTAACTCTCCTCAATATAAATAAGATCATAGCTAACCACTTTCTGGTTAAGCTCTTTTGGCTAATTCTCTGTTCTTGTGCTCTGCACTTTGCTCTCTTGCTCTGCAATTTTTCTTTTAGCCTTTGAGCTTCTACATGGTATCAGATGCCCTTGACCGCCGTCGTTAATGGCTTCCCTTGATAATGCCTCTGCTTCCGACATTCAAACCCCTAACCCAACTCCTGCTCCTGCAACTAATACCCCATCACCATGGAATCCTTTTTCTAATTCTCTTTCAGCTTCCCTCACCATTAAACTTGACAGAACCAATTTCCTTGCTTGGAAATCTCAGGTGGTTCCCACTGTAATAGGCCATGAACTTGACGACATCCTCTTTGCTGGTATCCCACCACCACAGAACTTGGTTACAGGAGCACCCAACCCCGCTTACCAGCAATGGAAACGCCGTGATCAACTCCTATTGCCCAATTCACAAGCTCATATTCTGTTTGGAGATCTTTGGAACAGCGATTTTCCAGTCAGTCTCGAGCTCGTTTGTTGCAACTCAAAGGTCAGTTTTCTAACATTCGTAAAGGTTCTTTATCAATCTCTGACTATGTTGATAAAGTGCAGACCATCACCGACTCCCTGGGAATCGCTGGTTCATCTGTTGATGAACAAGATGTTATTTTACAACTCCTTAATGGCCTCGGACCTGATTATGACTCCGTTGTTTCTGGGATTACCTCAAGAAGTGACCAATTATGTCTCGAGGAGGTTCAAGCTCTCCTTCTTGCTCACGAAAGTCGACTCGAGCATCATCATTCCATTTCTGATCTTACCATCAAAATGCAAGCTAATCTTGCGTACAACAATTCAAGATCTGGTTCTGGTTCTTCCCGTCCTTACCAACCACCTGGTCGTGGTTCTCTTAGTGATTCCCCAAATCGTATGCAAGGCAGAGGTCGTGGTTCTTTCCCTCCCTCTCGCCTTATCTGTCAAGTTTGTCTCAAATCTGGGCATACGGCAGCTGTATGCCACTACAGATTCGACAAGAATTGGGTCACCCCGAAGCCTCCAGTCTCCACACATCGTGCTTTTCTTGTTGAACATGACTCAGAAGCTGACTCTCTCCCCTCATCCACCACTATACTGCCTGATTTTGGTGATGATTCCATCTGGTTTGCTGATACGGGAGCAACTGATCATGTTACATCCACTCTCACAAACATGGATTCGGCTATTCCATATTCTGGCCAAGACACTCTAGCTATTGGAGATGGTAAGAGACTTCTAATTTCTCACATTGGTTCAGCATCTTTACCATCATCTAATAATTGTCCTTTAAACTTACAGTCTGTTATTCAAGTACCATCTATTACTAAAAATCTTGTGAGTGTCTCTAAACTAACTGCAGACAACAATGTTTTTCTTGAATTTCACAAACATTGGTGCTTTGTAAAGGACAAGGATACTGGCCAGGTTCTACTTCGAGGGAAGGTTAGAGATGGGCTTTACATGCTTGGAGATGAGTCTGCTTCACAACCCAAACAAGCCTTACTGTGTGAACTTTTTTCACTTTCCAATTCTTCCAATTTCAATTCTGATGTAACCAACTCATGTACTTCAGATGATATTAATAATAAGACTCCTCCTTCTCCTTATATGTCTAGCAATCCATCTATATTCCATACTGCAGTTAGTAAAAATATTAACACATGGCATTGTAAACTTGGTCATCCTAATGACCAAGTCTTGACCAAGCTATTACAACATCTTCCCCATACTGGCACTCTAAAAGATCTTCATTTTTGTAATGCTTGTCAACAAGGCAAAAGCCACTCCCTTCCCTTTCCATTATCAAATACCCGTGCCACTCAACCCCTTGCTTTAATACATACTGATTTGTGGGGGCCCTCTCATGCTCTTTCCAAAGATGGTTACAAGTATTATGTCCATGTTTTGGATGATTATAGCAGGTACACGTGGATATTTCCTCTAACTCTCAAAGGACAAGCCTTTGAAGTTTTTATTAAATGGAAAGCTTTAGTTGAAAAACAGTTCAATCTACCAATCAAAGCTGTTCAGGCAGACTGGGGTGGTGAGTATAGGCCATTCAAAAGGTTTTTACTTGATCAAGGGATTCACTTTCAAAGTCCATGTCCTCATACTCATGAGCAGAATGGCCGTGCTGAGAGGAAGCATCGTCATATTAATGAAACTGGTCTTACCCTATTGGCAAATGCAGGTCTTGACTTGTCATATTGGTGGCATGCCTTTAGTGCAACTGTTTTCACTATTAATCGCCTCCCCACAAGAGTTCTGGACTTTGTCACTCCTTATGAAACTCTATTTCATAGCAAGCCTGATTACAACATTCTCAAGCCATTTGGGTGTGCTTGCTTTCCACACCTCAGGCCCTACAACAAGCATAAGCTTAACTTCAGAACTCAACAATGTGTTTTCCTTGGGTATTCTTCTCATCATAAAGGGTACCTATGTGAAACTACTGAAGGAAGGATTTATATTGCTAGAAATGTGGTGTTTAATGAGGATTTTTATCCTCACAAAGCTGCCTCTGCCTCCACATCAGCAGCAACTTCGCAGGTATTATCACCTAATCCCACACCTTTTACTTGCAATTCATCCTTTTATCCTTCAGTTAGTACATTTGCTAACTCTACTTTTCATACTGGTACCACTGCTGCACCTGAGGACATCCATACTGGGTCTGTACCTGCTGTGTCGAGGTTTGCCAATGCTGAAAATCAGGATATACCTGCTGGTTCATTAACTGGTTTGTCCCATTCTGATGCTCATAGACAGCAGCATGTTATTTCACCTACTCCTGGTACTATTGCTGCATCACACAACATTATACATCCGAGTGATACTTGTCTACCACACATTGACACACATGCTACTACTACACCATTACCCGAAATAACAACATGTGCTGTCCCTTTCACTGAGCCAAACCAGCCAGCTGTTCACACATCAAATTCCCCACCCAATAATACATTACCCGAAACACTACCATGTGTTGTCCCTGTCACAACACCAAATCAGCCACCTGTCCAAACATTAGCCTCTCCACCCACCAATCCATTACCCAACATATCACAAGGTGTTGTTCCTGTCACTGAGCCAAACCAGTCCACTATCTCGACATCACTTTCTCCACTACACCAAACATTAACTCCTACTAATACATCTCCATCACTCCCTTCTCTCCTTACTGAAAATCCCAAAACCAGAGTTCATCCCATGACTACCAGGTCTCAAAATGGCATTCACAAACCTAAAGCATACTTAGCCACTAAACACCCTCTCCCCGAGTCATTACTCCCTACAGAACCTAAGTCTTTGAAAGCTGCCCTTCAACATCCTCACTGGTTTGCCTCAATGAATGTTGAGTTCACTGCCTTAAAGAAACAAGGGACATGGACTCTAGTTCCTTATGAACCCCATATGAATGTTATTACTAACAAATGGGTTCATCGGGTTAAACTCAACAGGGATGGCTCATTAGATCGATACAAATCTCGTTTGGTTGCCAAGGGATTTCTCCAAACTCCTGGCATTGATTATGAGGATACTTTCAGCCCGGTGGTTAAACCTGCAACTGTTCGAATTGTGTTGAGTATTGCAGTCACTCACAATTGGCCAGTCAAACAACTCGATGTGAGTAATGCTTTCCTTAATGGAACACTTCAAGAAACAGTATACATGCAACAACCTCCCGGATTCATTGACAAAGACAAACCTCATCATGTGTGTCTACTACACAAAGCCATTTATGGGCTCAAACAAGCACCAAGAGCATGGAATGACAAGCTTAAACAAACTCTTTATCGTTGGGGTTTTCAAGCTTCCAAATCAGATACGTCTTTGTTCATTAGTGGCTCTCATGATACTCTTGTTTATCTCCTAGTCTATGTGGATGATATTTTAATAACTGGTCCTAACTCTTCTCTTATTGATTCTATTATCACTAATCTCAACTCTGCCTTTTCTCTTAAAGATTTAGGACCTGTGCACTACTTCCTTGGTGTGGAGATATACAGAGATGCCAACTCCATGTATCTAAGTCAAAGCAAGTACATTGCTGACTTATTAACAAAGCTTCACATGGAAGGAGCAAAATCATGTCCCAATCCAGCTAGCTCCTCTACTAAACTAAGCTTACATGATGGAGATCCATTTGGTGATGTTACTCTCTATAGAAGTACTCTTGGGGCTCTACAATATCTTAGCCTTACTCGACCTGATGTGGCCTTTATAATCAACAAGTTGAGTCAATTCATACATGCCCCAACAACCATTCATTGGGAAGCTTGCAAACGGTTACTTCGTTATCTCAAAGGGACTATACCTTATGGGCTCAAACTTCAAGTTTCTAATCATTTCACACTTCATGGTTATAGTGATGCTGATTGGGCTAGTTGTATGGATGATAGAAGATCGACAGGGGGGTATGCAATGTTTCTTGGTGATAACTTGGTGTCTTGGTCTGCCAAGAAACGGCAGGTTGTGGCTCGGTCTAGTACCGAGAGTGAATTTAGAGCCTTGGCTAATGCAGCAGCCGAAATCAAATGGATCACTCACCTTCTCTCTGAACTTCAAGTCCCTCTTTTTCAAGCTCCTGTTCTGTGGGTTGATAACCAGGGTGCAACAGCTTTGGCTGCCAACCCGGTTTTTCATGCTCGATGCAAGCACATAGAGATTGACTTGCACTTTGTTCGTGATCTTATTCTTACAAAGCAGTTAGCAGTTCGGTTTGTTCCTTCCTTGGATCAAACTGCTGATATTCTTACCAAGTCTCTCACTACAGATCGCTACAACTATCTCAAAAGCAAACTTCATATGGCAGTGTCCCCATTCCGTTTGAGGGGGGATGTAAACCAGAACACGTGTGTAAATTCCATTAGTTAGTTTTTCTGCTTTCTGTTAAGATAGTTGTTCTTGTAATTAGTTTTGTAACAGATTCTGTTACACC
This sequence comes from Cannabis sativa, assembly GCF_029168945.1. Taxonomy (NCBI): domain Eukaryota; kingdom Viridiplantae; phylum Streptophyta; class Magnoliopsida; order Rosales; family Cannabaceae; genus Cannabis; species Cannabis sativa. The sequence goes on along the minus strand of NC_083608.1, from coordinate 44,193,394 downwards.
TTTCTTGCTTTGTAACTCTCCTCAATATAAATAAGATCATAGCTAACCACTTTCTGGTTAAGCTCTTTTGGCTAATTCTCTGTTCTTGTGCTCTGCACTTTGCTCTCTTGCTCTGCAATTTTTCTTTTAGCCTTTGAGCTTCTACAGTAAGAGATGAAGCTTAATTTGATTACTAGCTAACTAATCATAAAAAGACCTTAGTCATATTAGGAGAATGCAAATAAATCAGGAAATTATACAAGTAAACCAAGTGTCAATAAATTAGTTTAGTATTCAGTTATCAATTAAAATAAGTGTTTACTTCAAAAATAAAAAATTAAAATAAGTGATAAAAATTGTTAAAGAGAATAAAGATTGCTCCAAATTCAGTGAATATACATTTTGGTGATCTTTGTAAGAAACCAATAACTTGATAAATTAGTGTATATACGTTTACTTGTTTGGCTACTTTCTAAGTTCTCATTATGATTATTCGTGGTGCACTTTAGGTTTTTTTTTTTAATTATTATTGTAACAAATCTCTTAATGCAAATTAGAATGTATCTTTATATCTAAAGCATTGCTAGTAGGTACCAATAATAACTTATAAGTGATTAATTTTTTTCTATATTATATATTAATTTAAAATAAGCTAGAGCTGATATAAAATTATCCTAATAACAAATAGTAATATGTTTTTTAAATAGTGGTGTTTTTTTTTTTTTTTGGTGAGAGTTTTTTAAATAGTGTTGGGTTAGGATATTTGAGGCCTTAAAATGATTACTAGCTTTTGTGTACATTTGAATAGAACAATTCTCTTCCTTTCAACAAATATGCTTTTTTGACAACCCACAACGCTTACGCAATTGAGAATGAGCCATCTCACACTGGGGTCCCTCGCTTCACTTTTACAAATCAAGAAGATACCATTACTCAGCAGCTAAATGTACGGTAAATATCACACAGTAACAAGTAAAAATATAAGCATTTCATCTCAGCAAAGATAAACTTATTTATCTTCACTCTTCATTTTAGACCCAATTTTAACTTTTATTACAATATCATCCCTACAGAACGGAGTACGAGCCTTAATGCTTGATACCTATGATTTTAGAGGAGATGTTTGGATGTGCCATTCTTTCGGAGGAAAATGCTACGACTACACTGCTTTTGTATGTACAATTATTAAGTTTTTGATAATGATAAATATATGTAAAATCATTTATTTGCATAATATAATAAAAGACTAATGTGTAGGGACCAGCTATAGATACATTGAATGAAATAGAAGCATTCTTGGCAGCCAACCCATCAGAAATTGTGACATTGATCTTAGAAGATTATGTTAAAGCCCCAAAAGGTTTGAGTAATGTGTTCACCCAAGCTGGGCTAATGAAATACTGGTTTCCCTTACAAAACATGCCCAAAAATGGTCAAGACTGGCCACTAGTCAGTGACATGGTGTCTAATAGCCAAAGGCTTATAGTGTTCACTTCAATTCAATCAAAGGAACAAACTGAAGGAATTGCATACCAGTGGAACTACATGGTTGAAAATCAATGTAATCCTCATTGTATACTTAGTTAATTAGATAAAGTATTGAAGCGTAATTTTCTGATTTTATTATGTTTATAATTTCTTAGATGGGGATGGAGGAATGAAAGCAGGAAGTTGTCCCAACAGAGCAGAATCTCCAGCACTTGATGACACGAGTAAACGTTTAGTGTTGGTTAACTATTTTGAGTCAGTTCCCATTAAACAAACCACTTGTAAACACAATTCAGGGGACCTCATTAACATGATTCGTACTTGTTACGGTGCTGCTGGAAACAGATGGGCTAATTTCGTAGCAGTCGATTATTACAAGGTCATACTCTTGAGCACACCACACACTCGTATTCATGTTGATTTTTCTTTTTATCTCTGGTAATTAAATTGTATGTCTTGTTCATTTATTATGTATATGTGCAGAGGAGTGAGGGGGGAGGATCATTTCAGGCTGTAGATACGCTTAATGGGAAGCTCTTATGTGGATGTGATGATGTCCACTCATGCGTGGTAAGTGCTCATAATGATTCTTGTACATGTAGTTGTAATTATATACACATCATATGTATATAATCTTTTGGCAATTTTATACTTGGGCGCTATTTTTGACGTTATTTTCTAAAAAATGGATGGAATGTCTCTTCTCATCACTTCAATACATCATATATATTTGTATGTATAGTACGAAAACAAAATTGCTCCTACTAGTTAGTAGAGACAAAATTAGCGTCACTACTAAATGTCTTATCTATAATTATTAAGTTGTTTTTTAGTTTTTAAGTTAATTAGATCGAATTTCTAAACAAGTTTTTTTTTTTTGGTTGCAGCCAGGATCATCTTCAGCAGCCTGTACTCCCTAGGAGAAATAGTATGCATTAGTTATTGTAATTGGGTGTTAATGGTAAATAACACTCATAATTCATAAATTTATACTCATAAGGTGGGTTCATAATTCATAAATTTATACTCATAAGGTGGGTGGGTATATATTCTTTCAGAGTTAATTTATATACACAGGTGTGTTGACGTCGCTGAATTAAAAAACAGTCAAAATTAAAGCATAGAGAATATGTTGGGTAATGACACGTCTCCTCATAATATTAAAATTATCAATCGGAAGAAATTTATATATGAAGGACGGCTGCATTCTTCTTCATGCCATACAGAACTTATTTGGACCAATTAAAAGAGAAACATTCAAATGTACATATAGGGTTCGTTTGTAACGCTGTATTGTAATGTATTATATTGTGTTAGATTGTATTGTATTAGTATTATTTAATACAATACAATATGTGGTATTGACTTGTATTAATTGATTGTGTAAAGTTATAATATATTTTTAATATACTCAATCTCAACACCAACTACAGGTTTGGGTCTTGAGTCCAGGTCTGGGTCCGGATCCGGGTTTGGGTCCTGCTCTAGGTCTAGGTCCGAGGTCTAGGATTTGGGTCAGGGTCCCGGGTCCGTGTCCTGGGTCTGAGTCTAGGTCCAGGGTTCGTGTCCGGGTTGGGGTCTCGGTCTGGTTCCAGGTTCGGGGTCGGGGTCTGGGTACGGATCGGGGTCCGAGTCCAGGTCCAAGTCCTGGGTCTGTGTCTCGGGTCTGGGTCCAAATTTAGGTCCCGGTTCAGGTCCACGTCTCAGGTTTGGGTTTAGGTCTAGGTCCGGGTCCGGGTCAAAGTTTGGGTTCAAGTACGGGTCCGAGTCCCGGGTTCGGGCCCGAGTTTGGGTCTAGGTCCGGGTGTGGGTCCAGGGTCCGGGGTCTGGGTCCGGGTGCGGGGTGCGGGTCCCAGACTGGGTCTGGGTCTGGGTCTATGTCCGTGTCTAGGTCCCGGGTCCACGTCGAGTTTGGGTTTGATAGGAGTGTTCGCAGTACGGGTGGTGCGGTTTTTAACCATTTTTTCAAACCAACCCGCACATGCGGTTTTTCCAATATTCCAAACCGCACCCGCACCGCGATACTAAAAAACCGCAAAAACCGCAATGCAAAAAAAGATGCGGTGCAGTGCGGTTTCTGCAGTTTATGCGGTTTGAACTATCACAATTTTTTTTTTTTTTGAAATCATCATAAAATAATTAAACTATCATTAATATAATTATTCCAAAACACTTAAAAAAATACAACAAACTTGAGACTAATAAAAGTTATAACAACAACAATAAGTCAATAATCTTTTTAAAGTTTCAACAACACACCTAAATCAAAATAACAAACTTGAAACTAATTAAATTCCAACAACAATATAAATGTACAACTAACATACTTTTAGCAATAGAGTAAAAATAAAATAAACACAAACTTCCAACTCCAAATTTCAATACACATGTATGGGCTTGAGTTTGTTGCTAAGAAGAGAGGGTTTGTGAAGAGTTATGGATTTTGCCCTAAGATTTATGGGCTTGAGTTGGGCTCATATGTATGGGCTTAATTAAATAAATATAAAAATTGAAATTTTAAAACATGCGGTGCGGTGCGGTTTGAATCGCGGTTTATTAATTCAAAACCGCAAACCGCACCGCACCGCGCGGTTTGGGAAAAATTCAAACCGCAACTGCGCCGCGAAGAATTTCAAATCGTATTTTTTTTGCAGTGTGGGCGGTTTGAGCGATTTGATGTACACCCCTAGGGTCTGGGTCTGGGTCCGGGTCCGGGTTGGATTGGTGTTGACCCCAAATCATTTGTAAATATTATAATAAAAGCTAATACATACCGTTTATTATGTATTAAATAATACAACATACATTGTATTAAAAAATTTGGTTGTAATAATTAATACAATACATTGTTTTATGCAAACATAGTGTTATAATTATTTAATACAGTACGACTCTTATACGGCGTACCAAACGAGCCCATATTTTGTTGTTTCATATAATAGCAGATTCTTTCACGAAAAGAGATGGAAGTTGATCCAACAATGACCGTGAATATCAGAGAAAGCCCAAGTGTGACTGTGTCGTTCATGTACACGTGGATGGGAGTATGGAGGGGAATACAACTTGCATTTGTGGGTCTCGCATCAGGAGAAAAACTTAGAGCATGTTTGATATTGTTTTCTGTTGTTTTGAAGTATTTTTAGAAATAAGAACAAAAAATAAATTTTAAAGTTTTCAAAACACAAGTCGCGTTTAGCTAATATTTTTGTTATCCTAATTCTTACCTACGTGGCATGTCCACATAGACAACTGAAACCATGTGGGGTATGGTTTTTCAATAAGCGGACAAAGTCACCTTGGATGGTGTCACAGGCTCACCTTTTCAGGCAGCGGAATACCAATGTGGAACCTTGATTTCTCTAAGCCAAGGTCAGCCTTCCAACTATCCAAGTAACAATAGGTTTATTTTTCGCGCGACCGTATATGCCTCGTGCACACTTCCTTTTCTCGAACAACTCTTGCCAAGTCATGCTCGCAAGCATCCATGAGTGCATCCATGCATCGAGGCTCTCTAGCCAAGATACTCGCCTTGTCCATAGGTTTCCACTATGATAAGGAAAACCCCAACACCGTCACTCACCTTGTCACTCGTGACCAAGGTAACATGTGTAGCAAGATACCAACACTAAGCTAACATGCCAACACTTCTAATCATGCCCCTTTCTATACTATTTGAACACTCCCATACGTCCATGGTCCAATCCTCAAGGCACCATGCCTCTACGCATGTTGGTAGGCCTTCGAGATAAGCCCTCCACGCATGTTGCTAGGCCCTTAAGGCACCATATGTTAGACCTCTGTCTATCGAGCATGGTGCATCTGTCCCATGCGCGTATGCAAACTAGCTCACGAATGACTACCCATGTCATCTCCTGTTGGGACTCGTAGCCAAGGCACACCACAACGTCTCTTGGAGGTGCAAGGAACTTTGGCCGGACCATACCAGGCTGACCAATGAAGTCCTATGTGTCGACTAGGTCCTAAAAATAGAGCTGGCTGGCCAGCATGTGCAGATAGCCTCGAAGAGAGGCTGGATGAATAGTGAGGTCCTTAAGCTAAATTTCAGTTACGGAACAGCCTTAACTGCTTATGAAAATAAGGATTCTTCCTCAAACTAGTATCAACCTATTATTGCTTATTATTTTTGTATTTTAAATATAAGATTAAAAAAAAAGTTATTTTCTTATTTTAAAGGGGATATTACTTTGAGTTAGAATATATTGTAAGCCCTACATTATATAAAAGGCGTTAGATCACATGAAAAGAGACTTGAACTCTAAGTCTCACACGCCCCATGGCTCCTCTCTCTCAGTCTTTCACGCTTCGTCACTCACTAGACACTTAGTCTATTTTCTTCACAAAGTCTTATAAGTTCTGAATCTATAACACTCAATTCTCATTGTTGTAATATTGAAGAGAGCCATAGCTAGAAATTATAATGTCTAATTAGCTTATAATCTGCCTTGTATTATCTCAAGAATAAATACAAAAAAAAAAGAGAGTAGGTCATTACCTATTCATTAAGGAGGCTAAACCTCTATAATTTCTATGTTACTTTTATTATTTATAATCATTATTTACACATGGTGATTATCAGCAATTAATAAGACTCCGTTGTTAGTTGACCAAATTTCAAGTCAATATTTTTGTGCTTTCACTGAGAGTTTTATTTGATTTTCATCCATCTCATTCTGATCAATAACCAGGAACACTTTCTCCACTTCCTCGGGTCTTCCTCAAAATCCTATGACAATCAATCCCGATGTCCGTGTTCTTCCCACTATGGAAAGTCCTACTAATTTGACTAATACCGTCAATCCTACCAATTCTACAGATCCTGCAGATCCTACAAACTTTGCAAACCTTGCAAATTCTGCCAATACCGATAATCTTGCTAATCCTGCTAACCCAGTGAATTCTAATGATCCTGCTCCATACTAATATATCTTAGTAAGATAAAGAATTATTAAAACTAACATAAATAATGTTACAAAATCAAACAAAAAAAATAATAATAAGCGTGAATTTTTAAAATTAGTTTAAGTAGATTTTTTTTTTTTTGTTTTAAAAAAATACTGGAGTATATATACAATTTTTTGGTGTAAATATAATTCCCGAGTAATATTTTGCCATAATATAATATAGGGTGATTCTATAATGCACCCCCTTAGAAGGGATGTACTGATGCACCCTTAACTTGTTTCGGCATCCAGAAGATTTTTTTAGTCTATTTTTTTTTCATATTCATGTATGTTATAGCTATTTAAAATAACCTACAAAATTTTGAGAAATTCAGAATAATTTACAATATAGAAAACAATGTTCAAATAGTCTATTTTACACGCGTATAAAATAAAATAGTCACGCGTGCAACACACTGTTTGAACGTATTTTTCGACGTGTTAAACTTTTTTTAAATTTCTTAAAATTTTGCAGGATGTCTTAAATAACTATAACGTACATGACCATGAGAAAAAATTTGACTAAAACATTATTTCGGGTGCCAAAATAGATAAGAGTATATCAATGTATCCATTTTAAGGGGTGCGTTGTAGAATTTTCCTATAATATAAATATATAATTTGTGCATTATACTACACATATGACTAATAACACGCAGATCTTTGTAATCCCATAATTAGCAAAGAAATTAAGATCATATAATTGCTTCACTCATGCGTCAAACTAATTAATTATATTTAATTATGCCTCCACTCATACTTTTGCATATATATACGTAAGCATATTATTAGCTAGAGCAATTTTAATTTATAAATATTCTTATGTTGATGTGTGTCAGTGAGAATTTGATTATGTTAATAATATGGAAAAAGATATATGAGGTCTATAAATAATCATGCCTTATTATATAACTTGATGCTTACCTAATCAACAATATAAATTGAGATAAGATATTTTATATACTTTTAGCACAATTTAACATGCATTGGTATGGCTAATGGTTATGTGATTTGTCGTATTATCTTCATTAATCCTTGGCAACTAATATACCATATTTATAGTAGAATATGGAATCCAGATGCAAAAAACCCCAGTACTTGGAACCTTTTCTTTAGTTTTTAGTGCTCTTTTGCCTCGTCATGGAATCAAAAAGTTGAAAATCTGGACCCTTCTTAGATTAATTAGTTTATGCTTTAATTATTATATTAATTAAGTAATAATTATTTGATTATATATATAATTAACACTCTTCTTTGCTAGTACTATCAATTGTAAGAGCCAATGGAATGCAGGTTTCAAGCACTAATATATGGAAAGTATATATGTTGCAACTTTCAAGACAACAAAAAAGAAATATATATTTTGCACGATTTTACATTATTGTGTATAATAATAATTATATTATATTATAATAAGTTTTGCTTAACGTTTTATGCAAAGAAAATACCATTCTACTATCTCTCTCAGAGGTTAATTATTATTTATATAATTACTATTATAGATATACGTACGTGGTGTATGTTTGAACAGTGGGCTACAAGTGGAAGACTGATATTTCGAGTGGGAGTAATTAAATAATAGAAGAGATTGTACCTGATCCAAATAATTGAGTTATTGTTTAATTTATATAGTCGATATACCCAATAACTATTATACTTGTCGATTTTTTCTTTTTTTAAAATAGTACTTAATTTTATACATGCTCATCATTTCCTACTCGAATTATATTTTGGTTATTATCACAATATATATAGGACTTCATTTCATGCATGGTGTCTTCTGGTCCTCGTGTGTAACACTTTTCTCATTATAATTCTCACTACAATCATATCACTAGTCATAATCAATATGTAAATACATATGTTGGATATGTCACATTCAAATGGCAAAATTTCCACAATGACAGCTCCAATAGTATTTATCTATTATCTCTAGAGTAACAAGTAGCTAGCTAATATTGATAACTTCTACACTTTGACTAAATGTTAAAAAAAAAAAAAAAAAAAGGAGTTTTCAAAAGTACATGTAGAGAAAGAATATTTTCTAAAATGCTTTTGGGATACATGAACATATTTGTTTGATGATTTTCCAATCATAATATTTATTTACTTTTTTGAAAGTAATGATGAAGACGTAACTCCACTACTATACATACATGATCATCAAAGATCGTGTGTGATGATTTTTCTCTGAAAGAAAGAAAAAAAAATTGATTGCCTAGAAAATTAGCAGATAATTCTGTGGTTGGTGATCGGCTATACATTTTGAGGGCCATAAAACTTTGAAATTTTCGTTCCTTAACCTCTCGATAAAAGTTTCATCACCATGTGCAAAGTTACAATAAATCAAAAAAAAAAAAAATTCCTTGACTAATATTGAGTCAAGTCCTAGTATGTTCATTTTCTGTTTTTTAAGAGGAAAAACAGAAATAGCTTATTAATTATTTTTTAGGCATATTATTTAACAAGCATGTCTCGAGGCAAAGAAAAAAGAGTTATTAATAACAATGACTAGTCATAAACAAGATTTCTAATGCCACCGACTACATAGGTAATTGTGACTTATGAGAGATTTGGATTTATTTTAATTTGGTCAAATATTAGTGAGTGTGTGTCATTCATAGCCCTTGCTTTTTTTTAAAATATATATATATATATATATATATACACACAATTGACTGATCGATCGATCATAGTGTGCATGCTAATTAATTGGTGTGAAGCATGTGAGTTGGTGGGTTAGATGGTATCTAACACATGTTTGCTATCTTAGCAGCTATATATATTAATTATATTTACAATATCAATGTCGTTAATTAAGTATATTATTCAATCGAGGATTTGAAATCAAGTAATCAAAATGATTAATTAATGAAACACTAATTACATCAGTAGTACTACTTTACATATATAGATATAATTTTATATATAATTACATGTTTCGAAGTTGCTTCGGACGAGAATAATGGGCTTCATGTTATATGGTCTAATAATATATATATAAAGACACAGCAGTATTATGCTAAAGCTATATATAATTATATATATAGGTCGCTAATTTAGTTAGGTGAACTATATATATTGCAGTCTATGTACTGAGTCCAATTCCATAGCCCTATATCTAATAAAGGGATATAATGGAGATTTCATTATCATCTACACTACTTTTGTTTTATTTAATAAATATATATAGTTTGTTAATTAATGGTTGACTAATATAGTTGTAACTTGTAATAAAACTTTTGTCGTCTTTATCATTAAGAAGGAAGATTGATTCCGAATATCGATGGTCATGTATACATATTATATATATATATATAATGATTAATAAGGTTTATTAGTTCAAGCTAGGGATCGATAAGAAACGCACCAATAATAATAATGGACGAGTGGAAAACTCTATAGTGGTTTTGTGTGCATGCAATCCATGGCCTAACAAAGTTCTATGTATATAACAGTGATCGCTGTATTTCGAGTCTTTCAACTTATTCTTGAAAAACAAATTATTACAATAAGCTAATTAATTAAGATCATGAAAGATTATATGTATATATACTCATTGATTAATTTGTAAATGAATGAGTTTGAAGACTCTTTACATCAAAGTATAATATATACACAAGCCCAAATAAGCAGCTCTTCATGTTTTTTGGTCCCCCACTTCATCATACATACAAAATGCCATAAAAGATAAGAGACGTCCAACATATTTGTTATTAATTAAAAAATAATTTCAGTATATATATAACTATATATATATATATATATATCCAGCTAACTAAAATAAAGATTTGCCCAAGTTGACAACATTATATATATAAAAGGAATAATTTATTAATGGCGCATATCCAAACTTGACCCGGCTAAATCTTTCTGAGATAATTGATTAATCTGTTTTTTTTTTCTTATTATTATTATAATTCTCTATATATATTAGGGAATTTAAGAAAATGAAATATCATGTAATTTAAACAAAAAAGAAAACTCAAGGAGTGTTAGACAGAGTTATTTGGGGTGAAATTTCGAAAGTGAAACAGTTTGGTAGCTGTCAAAATTTCGAAATGGACCAATATATATAGATGTATGTGATATAGGCACGAGGGGGTAACATGGAAGAATCGAAAATTGAAATTTGAAAGAATCGTTTGTAAATTAATTTGTTTGGTTAGGCAGAAAAAAACATTAGAAAGTGAGCCCACAGGAGGTTTAAGTTTCATCTCTTGTTGTGGCCAAGAGCAGTAGTAGTAGTCACCACATCACATGGGGTTTTAATTTTGGGTATCCCATGTATTCATGTATATATTAATAATGCATAATCTGGGGATTATTTGAGATATTTGGAGATTAATTCATGAGCTTATTGAAATTTATTCATAATAATATATAATTAATTAATAATATAATGAGAAAAAGAAGAGAAAAGAAATAAAGAGTGGGAGGAATTAATGAAAGAAACAACAGCAAAGACAAGCACTGGTTGTAGTAGTTGTTGTTGTATGAAAACAAAAGGCAAATGTGGGGGACCTTAACACATGGGGTGGGGATGCCCTTGAGAGAGGTTTTGAGTTGAGACTTGAAATGAAAGAGCTTTCTTTCTGAAAGTGGAGCCAACTTAAAGTTAAGAATCTTTTTGCAAAATGTTGGTTGGAAGCACACACTTGGGGGCAAAACCTACCTATATATATCATCACTCTCGATTATCTATCCATTATTTTTATATTAATTATATACAATACATATATCCCTTTTTTTTATTAAAGTGTATGTAGTAGGGATATTATAAATAATATATCCATTCTATTCATATTCTGATATTTCATATTCATATGTATATATGTGGTATTATCTTTTAGAACTTGCACATAAGATCGAATCATCAATATCAAGTATATTGTATATATATGGCGTGGGAAAAATGTTATAATGCATGTTGATGATACACACGAGAAGAAATTATGATATATACATATAAATATAACTATACTTTGTTGTACAAGTAAAGTCGATAAGATCATGATTGCCAATTTTGATCATTGTCTGAAGAATCCTATAAAGCTTAATTTTTAATACATTTATATGCATATATAAAATATATATAGAGGAAAAGTTGTATAGGACAACAAACAACATTGATGATGAGTGTACAAATTAGCTAGCAATAGCTATATGATCGACCTTTCGAAACTTTCATAAGAGAGCCAGCCACTACAATATTGCATAATTATAATGTCAACTGAAATTAATAATTGGATCTTTTCTTCAACTAAATTATAGCACTACGACTTCCTTATAAAGTCACTACTTATAACTTCTTATTAGTTAGGCTGGCAAAGCTTATTACATTTAATTAAATGATTTTCTTATAAATAATATATAAAATTTTATGGATATATAAGCCAAATTATAGTGCAATGCAGATAGACTCCATAACTGGTGGGTTTATTACTTATTAAAATAAATATAATCTTTTTCCTAAATTATATGATTCTTAGAGTTTTGCCTTGATATTTTTTTTTTCAAAACTTTCCTTGAATTATATAAACCATTGCAAATGTCCCACTTCTTATATTTTGCTCATTTTTTAAAAATAATTTAATTATATGATCAGGGGTTATAGTGGCAAGACAAGGGTCTAATTAACATTTTTAAGTTGATATCTAGTTTATTTTCACATTAAACATACAAATATTACATGTATATTCATGTTTTCATAATTCATGGTTAAATTGATATTCATATTTAAAATGGTCCAAGATCATCAAGATTGTGTTATGTATGGCTCTCACAGAGAAAGCAAAAAACATGTGTTCTTCAATTGTCATGTGAGTGATGAGTGTTTAAAAGAAATCAAGCAGTAGGTGGATTGGGGAGTTAAGAATACATCTGTGGATGATCTAATGAAAAGGCTAATCAAAGGAACACTACAAGAAATATCACTTTTACCAGCACAGTTCGCTACTGCGCTGGTAAAAGTAACATTTACCAGCGCATTTCGCAAACTGCGCTGGCAAAGAGATCAAAGTTTTACCAGCGTACATTTGCAGTGGCTAAAATCTAACTTTTACGAGCGCATTTATGCGCTGGGAAAAGTCTTTTTTGCCAGCGCTTTTCATTTTATGCTGGCAAAAGTTCTAATACCAACATTGATTTGCCAGCCCCCTTTTGCCAACACATCATAGGTAAATTCTATTTTACCAGCGCAATACTAACTTTTTCCAGCACAAAAATGTGCTAGCAAAAATGACATTTCTTGTAGTGGAAAAAGCAAATTCATCAAGTATATGCATTATAACATATAAAATTAGTATTTTTTAAGGGTTGTCACTAATAAAATTAAGTGAGTGTTAAAAATACACGGCTTGTCGGTTTTAAATATATAGTAATTGAGAATAGCTAATGATTTAAAACACTTCAAAAATTAAAACGTACGGGGCAACATTTAATAAGTGTCGGTAATTCCCTTTCTAATATAAAATCCACAAAGTTTCATAGATCTATTCATTTCATTCCAATCTTCTCTCTCACTCCTCCCTCTCTCACTCTCATAGATTCAATCCCTCCACCATTGAAACTCCACCGTCGACCACCCTCCCTGACGAAACGAACCACCACAACCACCTCCACTCTCTCTCGGTCTCTCCACCGCCTTCCAACGAGGTGTGGTTGGCCTCTACGAGAAGGAGGTTAATTTCGAAGTTGTTCTCGTCGACATATGTTAGGTTATTTTTAGCCTAAGTTTTGGGTCCCTTTTTAGAGTTATTTTTCTTCTTTGTTGTTACTTTTTGGATAATTTTATGCTTTTTTTTTTCTTGATTTCAAGTTCCTGGGGTATTAAAGTGCAAAATCTATCAAATATAGAAGGGATGAGATGAGTATTGAATTAACTGAAGAAAATATCAGTTGAAAGGCTTGAAGCTCATCGCAGCGAGCACTAATTTAGTCGCGACTAATTGTTGCCGCGATGAGAAGACCCTATGGTCACGGCGAGATCATCAACGAAAACACTAAATTTTTGACTCGAGGGTGTCACTATATTTAGCCGTTTTGAAGTGTAAAATTAATTTATATAAGAAAGTTTCAAACTTTTATGCCAATGATTCAGAAATGGAACCCTAGAAACAAAAAAAGAAGGCTTGAGAAACGAGCGTGGCGATCTGATCAAGTTCTCCATCTAGTTTCTTTCTTTTCTCTTTTTAAATTCTTATGTTAATTTCTATTTTTAGTTTAAACATGGATCGAATTTAATTGATCAAGTTATGAACTAATTTCTAAATTTAAGAATATGATTATTTTCGATTGATTTTATTCTAATTTGTTAATGTGATTTACTATTTTTTTATTTTGGATCTTTGTAGTTTATTCATATTTGTGTTAATACAAGTTTTAGATTGTCCACTTTAACATGGTTTATTCATATTTATGACCCTATGATCCTAATTAAAGAAACAAAGATTTTGATGTGAAACGAGAGTATTCACATAGATTATATGACCCTTAGATTATTTCATAATGCAAACTATATGTTATTCTTTCTTAGAGATGCAATAGATGATATATTGTTTAGGACCTTAATGATCTGAGAAGAGTTAGGGTTATTTATATAATCTGTCATCACTTAAAGAAAGAAGATTAGTAAATAGTATTAACAATTAGGTAATTAAAATGACGACATTCATATTCCTAATCTCTCATCCATATTTAAACAACGTTAATCGTTTTTTCTAATTTTCTATCAATTTTTCTTTATAAGATTATTTTGGTTAACTCAAAAAAATATAAGTCTAATTTAGTCATATTCAATTTCAATTCCTTATGGTTCGATCTCACATGTGTGAGCACTGCTTGGCGCGCCATTGCCAAGGAATTATGTAAATTGATATTACAATAACTAGATTAAATTCTACTTTGGTTTCTTTTTTTACTCCAGCCTATTTTTCTTAAATTCTTCTTATCTTATTTTAGGTACTTTTGGTTTATGCGATGCCAAGAACCAAGCGCAAGGGTGCCTATTGATCCTAAGATTGAGAAGACCTACAGACGAAATAGAAAAAACAAGAGGTTAGAAATAGTTGTTGAAACGATTGAACAAGAAGTGTTTACAGTAAATAATGGCAATAATAAAGGTGTTGTAAAAGACCAGGCTAATGGTCGCAATCCACCTGACCGTTGCCTGAGGGACTATGTATTACTGACATTAACGGGGGTCCAATCTTGTATAAGACCACCTGCCTCCCATTAACTTTGATACAATTCGGCCATACTTCAAATGGTTCAATCTACAGTCAAATTTGGGGGACTGTCGTCAGAAGATCCCAACATGCATTTAACTAACTTCTTGGAGCTTTGTCAAACATTCAAGATGAATGAAGTTAATGACGTTGCTATTTACTTGAGGTTGTTCCCATTCTTACTTAGTGAACGAGCAAATACTTGATTATTGTCTCTGCCACTTAACTCAATCAACAATGGGGAGGATCTGGCCCTGAAATTCTTTTTTAAGTTCTTTCCTTTAGCCTAAGGCTGAGATCAGAGATCAACAATTTCATCCAGCATGACAATGGGTCTCTTTATGAGGCTTGGAAGAGATTTGAAGACCTGATCAGAATGTATGCCCATCATGGGATTGAGAAGTGGATGCAAGTCTACAACCTCTACAATGGGTTAACTAGTAATAACCGCACAATCATAAATGTCGCTTCTCGTGGGGCTCTTAAGAGGAAAAGTGCTAACAAGGCTTATGAATTACTTGAGGACATGGCCATGAATAATCAACAATGGCCAAGTGAGAGAAGTCAATCAAAGAGAATGGTGAGTTTACATGAAGTTGTTGCCATCAGTAAGTTAAAAGCCCAAGTAGAAGCTTTGACCAAGATGATGACAACTCAAGTGCAACATGCTTAAGTGATTTGTGAGTTATGCGGAGGGCTTCACCCTTACGACAGTTGCCAAGTTGATGTGAATAATTTACTTATGGAGCAAGATTAAGCCATTGGATACTCAAAAGATAGTGAGTATACTTTTGTGGATGGATGTCGTCAGTACTATCAAGGGGAGTTGTATAACCAGCCACAACAAGGTTTCCTCGAGTAGAGAAATAAGCCACAACAATAGCAAAATTTTTAACCAGCTAATCAATAACAACAATTTTTAGGTGGAAACTCTGAGAACCAATTTGATGCAATAAGCCAATTCATGGCTGAAACTCGATCTTCTATTCAAAACATTGAGATTCAAATGGGGCAGTTGGCTACTCAAATGACTAATCAAGCCCAAGGAAATTCGCCAAGCACCACAAAAGTGAATCCAAAAGAAAACTGCAAGGCGATTACCTTGAAAAGTGGGAAGAATATGTTGGGTCTAGTGAATAGAAGTCAATCAAAGATGCGAATCAAGATCAATAGGCACAAGCATCAGCACAAGAGGAAAAGAAGACTACTGAAGGTCTATAAACAAAAAGAAGCTTCTCCACCAATTAGCATTGAGCATCATGTTAAGATCCCCTATCTTCAAAGGCTCCGTAAAAGTAAGCAATTCAGTAAGTTCCTGGAAGTATTTAAAAAGTTTCATATCAACTTTCTACTTGTAGAGGCCTTGGAGAAAATGCCAAGTTATGTCAAGTTTATGAATGACATTTTGTCTAAGAAGAGAAATATAAAAGACTTTGAAACTATGGCATTAATAGAAGAATTTAGTGCAATTTTACAAAAGAAGCTCCCCCTAAATTGAGAGATCCTGGGAGTTTTACTATACCTTGCCCTATCTGAAGGATAGAGGGAATTAATGCTTTATGTGATTTTGGGCGAGTATATCAACTTGATGCCTTTGTCAGTGTTCAAGAGATTGTAACTAGGGGAAGCCAAGCCAAAAATATTTTAACTAGCTGATCATTCCTTGGCTCATCGAAGGGGGATAATTGAAGATGTCATTGTCAAGGTGGACAAGTTTATTTTTTCAGATGATTTTATTGTGCTTGACATGAAGGAAGATAGCAAAGTTCCCATTATCCTTAGGAGACCCTTTTTGGCAACCGGCCAAGCCTTGATTGATGTGGAAAAGGGTGAGTTAAAGCTAAAAGTACTATAAGGAGATGAAATTTTGTTAAACGTACTCAAGGCTATAACTTATCCTGAAGTAAGTGAAACCTATTTTTCGGTTGATGTGGTGGAGAAATTGGTGGAAACCAGGAAGCCTATAGAAGGCTCTCTTAATCTAAGTTTGGTGCAAGAGGAAGTGGTTGACCACGATAGAAAGGAAGCAATGGAGTATACTATGTGGTTCGATTCTTATGGGCGTTTGAACAGAAAGTATTTTGAAGAACTTAGGGTAATTCCATAAATAACATTGCCCTATATTGAGAAGCCACTAGAATTAGAATTGAAAGTTTTTCCTGGTCACTTCGATATGAGTTCTTAGGTGAGAACAAGACACTTCCAGTTATTGTTTTAGCTTCACATTTTGATGTGGAGACAGTAAAATTATTGAGATTTCTATGAAACCACATGAAGGCCATTAGGTCGACATTGGCCGACATCAAGGGGATCAACCCCTCAACAGCATATGATTTTAATGGAAGGTGGGGTCAAATTGTGAGTAGGGCTTGCTTAAACAGAATGTTTAATGACGCTCCATCGTCGATCCACCATCATATTAGCTATTTGGACCTCGACAACTAATGGATCGTTGTGAGGGTAACTAACATGATAAGAGTTTGATTCTCCAAAGGTGATCAATTCACTTTAGTATCGTTGGAGGTCGTTCACCTCTAGGACTTTAGCTCTTGGTTCATGTCGGATTACTCTAGCATACCTTTCTAAAGCCTTCCTTGAATTCCAAGCTAAGTGAGGGTCTCCAATCATACATACCACTGAAGAGAACCATGTTTCTGGCTAATGAGAAATTCTATCTCATCTCGCAACTGGTTACACTCATTTGTGTCATGACTGTAGTTGTTGTTATGGGTGTGCAGAAAGTCATCCAATCCAATTCCAACCGACCGATCCAATCCCAACCGATCTAATAGAATCGGATATCCAATCATAATTGGATCGGATCGGATGCAAATTTTAAAAATCCAATTGGATCGGATCGGATATTGGATGAGACATCCGATCCAATGGATAACCGATCCAATCCAATCCAATATCATCCAATGTCCGTCCAATCATATTTAATATTTATAATTTTATATATTTAATTATTTTATTTAATATTTTATATATTATTTTATTATTTATTAGGTTTTAAATTATATTTTTTCATATATATATATATATTTTTAACGAAATTAGCCTAAATAGTGGTTAAAATGGATTGGATTCATCCATGGAATTCATTGGATGGATCCAATCCAATCTAATAAAAACCAGTTAAAGCATCCAATGGATGGAACCGATCCAATCCAATACATCCATTGGATCGGATCGGATCGGATGACTCAATTCAATTGGATTGGATCGGATGGAAAAATCCAATATCCAATAAATAATTGGATTGGATCGGATGGGTACAAATTCATTGGATGTGATCCAATGAACACCCCTAGTTGTTGTGGTAACAACAGAATTTCTTCATGTCCCTTTTTCCTAATTCTTTGATAGGAAGAGGTTTACGATACGACATTATTGACTGAGTGGCCATATATATCTCCTCCCTTGGAGTAAAAAGAATAGAGTAGGTGGTGAAGAGAGGCTCATAATCTCTCAAGGGCTTGCCCCTAATTTTAGACTTTTTTCTTTTGGGAGAGTTTCCTTGCTTGCCACTATTGTTGGCTCTCTTTCCCCTATTCAAACCTCCCTTTTTCTCATTGGCCTGCAACTCAGTAGTAGGGGCTTTAGTGTCTGGCGACTTCTTCTTACCACCCTTTGTGCCCTTTACTTAGGTGACGACTTCTTCAAGTTTGATAAAGCCATATGCTCTATTGAGAAGTCATTCATGGTGTATACCGCCTAGAGACAAAGGTCAGACCACAAATGACTCATCTCCTTGAGCCCGACTACAAGTGCCATAACCCTTGCATCATCACTAAGACTTTTTTTCTTAGCGTCTGCCTCTAAGAACTGTTGGATGTAGTCCTTGAGGGGCTCATCTTCTTGTTACTTGACATCCACCAAATCATTAGGCTTGATCTGGCGTTGTCAGGAATGAGCAAATTACTAATTACCAGAAGCATCCACTAGATATTTCCATGAGGTCGATTGATCCACTAGATCTTTCCAAGAGGTCGATTGATCTAGAAGGGAGCTAAGCCTGTTAGTGTAGCAAGGAAGATTCTACACTTGACGTCGTCTCTAACACCTTGTAGATCGATCTGCACTTTGAAGTAGTGGATGGGAGACAGTGTATCTTCTTTCTTTGTGTGTGGATGTCAGGTTAAGGGCTCTTGAACTTTGGAGAAATAGGAAGGTTTTGATTCTTTAGGAGAGTGGTGAGCGCTGTTCTCTGTCGAGCTCGAATTCAGACAACTCAGGTGTCGTGATCCCCTTTACTAAAGTGGCTAAGGTGCCAAACTCTGCCCAATTAACTCCGTGAATGGTTTTCTGTGTCTCAGATGGAGCTTCTATTACCCGGATAGGGTCTTCTCTAAAAGTTCCAACATCAATCGTTCTTATATTGTTGAAGAGGTCACACGGGTCTCTTTGTCTTCCAAGTCGATCATGTACTCTGATCAACGAGGGTCTTGTATTTGTGTCCTGAGCACCGGGTCTTAAAGGTAGCTCTGGTGAAGCCTCTGGAATGAACTCGGGATCGTCTCAGGACAACGCGCTATAAGAGTGTTCATTTGGAGCATTGTAGTGGCTACTTCCCTCGAAGTAGTCTTCAGCAGGATCACAAATGCAAAGAGAATTGAATTGGTCCCTCAAGTTCAGTTCCTCTCCATGTACTCGAGAAAAATATTCGTATTGTTGGCCATCGGGGCCACGGGTAAAGTACCAGCACAACTCCCCTCTTTTATCTCCAAATTACTTTCGAGTATGAAGCAGGGCATTGGTCCTCACTTGTCCGATTCTGTAGCCTCCAGTTTTAAAGTAGTGTCTCCTACATACTTCCATCAAGATGAGTAGCAGGTACATTTCCCCTTGTAGGGTCTTAAGGTTTGGTCTCTTGAGAATGTTGAGGAGGACTTGGTGGAGGAATCCTAATGGTTCTTTTGTTGTTGCAAGGTCGTTCAACATCAAGTTGAGAACCTATTAGTTGGCGCCCTTTAGCTTGAGTCTTTTTAGGCTCTTGATTGATGGTACTTTCCCTTCGAGAGCTCTCCATGCCTGAAGTTTGTCTAGTGCCTGCTCGGTTACCAGGTGTAGCATTAGTAGCCCGAGCATTCACCTTTTCACCTTGGATACTAGTTCCTACATGACCAGCTGGTCAACAGGGTGTCTCTCTCACCAACTCGAAAATACCTCTTCGAGAAGCAGTTCCACGATTAGCTCTTCGATGCTTCTGCTCAAAGCATTGACTTTCAATGTTTTTCTAGTTTTCCATGAACTTATGTTGAAACTATTCGTGTTACTTATCGAGATTGTATCACAGTTGTTGTTGCAAGTCAGCCACAGTTTGGCTGAGTTGAGCTACCTAAGGAATGGCCTCCTCAGGGTCTTCTATCTCCACACGTGGCTCCCCAAGTGGGATCTGGTTGTTGGTGCCACTCCGAGGAGCTGTTGCTAGTGGCCTTGGAGGATGAGTTAAGGAGATGGTTCTAAGGTCGACTCTTGGTGCATGGGGCACAGAAGTAGTCTCAGGAGCAGCTCGATCAACAGTGTGCCCCCAGTTGATTAGCCAGCTAATGGAGTCTGTCTGTCAACACTTGTAGAACGTGTTGCAACTATCTTTACTAGTGACTATCTTGAGATGTGGTTCTCAATGAATGTACCAAAATATTGACTTAAAAATTTGGACTAGACTTCTAAGCCACACCCGCTCGCTAGATTGACGAGAATGAAAAGTAAAAAGTAATTAATAAGAGAGAGACAACAAGTTATAGTAGTTCACCCCTATGTCACGATAGTAATGCGTCTACGTCTATTTTGAGTTCTTATTTCTCACGAGATAGTAATTACATCAACTATTTAAGTATCAAAACTTCAGACTCTAGAGAGAGAAGCTCTGACCTTGTGGGTAGTTTTCTGAGTGTAAAAAATGAACTAAAAGAGCTATACCTTTTATAAGTGAAGAAGGCCCATAAAAAAGGAGATTAAATACATACAAATTAATTTTCACCATTGATGATGATCTAACGGTGTGGAAATTAGCTTCTGGTAGTGATGGCTAATTTTTTATATCTGGCGGGTATCGCTCTGAGTTACCCAGAGCTTATTTTTATAACTCACTTGGGGTAAATTTTGGTGATGATAGCTTCAGAATTATGCCACGTGTGTGAGACATGACTTGATAGAGGGCTTAAATAGCTTCAAAATTCTAGTTGAGTCATGTCAATCGAATGAAAATTGAGTGAGTTACGATCATTTTACTGAAGGTAGTTTAGGTTACAACGCCCAGGTTGACATTCCATCGCCCAAGTTGACATCTGACGTCAACTTGGATGTTGTAAAAGTGTTGAAATGTCCAAGGGAAGTCCTTTGAGATGCCTAAGTGTTGAAACGTCAACCTGGGCGCAGGGCCAGCCCCAAGTGTCAACCTGGGCCCAGAGCCAGCTCCAAGTGTCAACCTGGGCGATGGGCCTTGTTATTTATGCTAAGAGCTTGTTTTTTTTTTCTCGAGAAGGATATGTTTTTCATTTTGTATGAAGACAGATTCAAAGCAAAAGTCAAATCTTCGATTGGATGCTTGGAAGGCGCTCAGATTGACAGATTGTCAACCTGGGCATTGGGTTTGGGGCCTCGTGCAACGTCCTTACAAAAGGAACGCCACATACTGCTACTAAACATATAATAATCCCACTAAATCGGAATCTACCAAAGCCAAGAGCGAGAATTAAACTTTAAAAATACAGAATAAAAATACTAACTTGTAATTAATAAACGTTAACATAAATCCAAAAGAGTATATTTTATCTCGGGATCCCATAAAACTTTTCAAAATATTACAAGTTATTAGTACGCGCCAACCTAAGTGGCAAAGGTGGAGATTATAAAAAAATTTCTACTAGTAGACCCAACCCTCATAGTCTAGTTTGGCCTGAACATGTACAGTGCACCGTGAAAGCCCTCAACCTCATGGTTGATCAACAACTGACTTACCCTTTCCTGCACATTAGAGCACCCGTGAGCCAAGGCTCAGCAAGACAGAATAATAATACAATATGATAATTATAATAATAATTACACTTCATACAGTATTCCACTGCATATAAACTGTGCCACTGCACTTTATATTACATTATTCCATATATAATAATGTCACTATAATTAATGTCTATATAGTATAAACTTACGTGTTACGCTCATACGTCTATGAACGTCTATATAGTAAGACCCACGTATTATGCTCACACGTCTATTAGCGTCTATATAGCATAGGCCCACATGTTACGCTCACACGCCTATTTTACATTTAAGGCCTTACTAGGGTTTGTCTCAATTAAAATTACCGAGTCTAACCTAGTTATGCCTTACCCGCATAACTACATAATCCATACATTATGCTCTTACATTAGTTTATCCAGATGATATTTATCAGGTGTAACCCAGTTGTATCTTATACACATAACTCTTACCATATATAAATACATACAATACCTTCAATATACACTCCAATATATGAAGTTTTAGGGTAATAATCCTAACTTGCATAACTAATCATTTACTCCTGTAATATATCATAGCACGCTCAAGACAAAACATATTTAGGGTAATAACCCGAATTCACCATACATATATATTTAGATTAGTAACCCTAATTCACAACAACATATTTACTTAGGGTAGTAACCCTAATCCACAAAATAAATACTTAGGATAATGACCCTTATCCACAAAATAAATACTTAGGGTAATGATCCTAATTCCACACTTTCATCTAATTAATCACATTGTATATTATTGCATTCACATTCACATATATTCTAGGATAATAACCCTAGACCACATTATACTAAACTTAGGATAATAACCCTAATCTCGATTTCTCGCATAATATATAAACAACGTACATGAGCGTCACTGCACTATTCTCTACGTGCTAGTTTACTGTCTTGCTTGGTAATCCAAGTACGTGGAGATTCTAAATCTCAGGTGTTCCTGAGGAAGCGTCGGTAATCCTAGTCACACATTCTCGAGATTTTACACAAATAGGGTTAATCCTAAATTCACTTTCACATATACACATAATTTGAATTCCATTTATATATTAATAGATAGAGTTTGAAATGAGCTTTCCAACGATATAAAGAACGTCCAAAATGGAGTCTCGAGTCATAAGTTATGGCCAAAATAAAATCAGGAAAAACAGGCATGCTCACTGCCAAACTTGGTCGTGGCGACTTGGTCCAGAAAACCCAGAAATCCTATTTTTAAGGTCTTAAAATGCCCAAACTTAAACCTAACTTCACATAATTCATAATCATACACAAAGCATGCTACGCAATCATATATAACACAAAATCTCAAAAGTTTTGACACTTCAAACATTCAAATCTTCAAAGCCAAAACTCAGAACTTCAAAGTAAATTCTCAAAATTTGAATACCCAAAATAAAATCAAAAGCCTCCTACTTCAATCTAGATGCTCAATATAAGAACACAAAAATCTAGCCACACCAAAATCATCATAATCCACCAAAATCACCACAACATGCATCTATAATCTAAGAACAACAAGAACAAGGTTTTATAGCTTCAAATAAAATCATAAATAACATAAGCAAAAGGGATTAGAAAGTTTTACTACAAATTCCTCATGCTTCTAATAAAGATTCACACAAAATCCACACCAAATCAAGCATTTTCTCTTAAAATTGTATTTGAACAAAAGCATAGAAAGAGGGAGAGAAAGAGGGCAGTTTGGGACTGAAGAAAACCCAAAAAAAAAAAAGTTTATTTGCTAAAAATTAGATTTTATTGAAATATATATATATGTATAATTGGTCAAAAGACCAAAATGTCCCTATGGCATATATATAGACATAAACATAACAAGGGTAAATTGGTCAAAACCACTCACATACATATATCTTAATAATTCAAATTTTCTCATTTATCATATAAATACTATAAATAAATCCAGAAAAATGTATTTTGGGCCCCGAACCAAGTTCAGCCCAAAATACTCGATTGTGACTATACCACGTCGACTTGTCAAAAAATACCTGCAGATAGACAAAATAAACATACTATATAATATTATACTCAATAATCACAATATATCAAAAAAATTATGATTTTACCCTTCTCAGGTCAAAATTACGAAAATACCCTTAACACACCAACAGGTTCTTAAAATGCAATAAACTATAATAATTTCTTATTAATACATTATAAACTTAGCTAGGGCTGCTAATCTGGTTATTAAACCTTAGGATATTACACCTCGGGTCCTCGAGTGCTCAAAAATCAACTTGCTCCGAATATAATTTCGATGCCTCAAGTATGTTCATGGTGTGTCAAGTCAATGTCTCAATGTAAGTTTTGGTCACTTTTCACTAAGACGATCCCGTAAACTGAAACCCTAATTGACGATGTCAACTTAGACGCTGGGTGAAAACCTTAGGTGCCCAAGTTGGCTTCCAGGTTGCAGGTTCATGTAATTTTAGCTCCAAGACCTTGTATTATATTACTCCATGTCTTCATGGTACAGAATACTGAAAGATAGTGAGTTTGATTCAAGTTATTAAAGTCTGTACTTCTATCCCAGAGCTCTTGGAGTCAACATGGGCACAGGGCTATGGTCCCCTCCTGATTGCCTACTATGACTTGGGTCTACTCAGCTCCGTGACATCATCCTTCATGCCACATGTCAAATATTAATGCTTACGTCATTAGGGAAAGTTTCTAAATTATCACATGTAAACATAAACATGTGAACCAAGCGATTAACAAAGTTAAAGTATGATTTCTGAACTTTATTGAATATAAATAAAATTAAATTGAAATTAGATTTTATTTTGGGCAAACCCCAACAAAAGCATGGTTCTTAGGCTTTTGGGGTCTCAATTGGTTGCAAAGAAAGTGACGAGTCGTGTTGTGTGGTGTTGGTGCTAGTGCGCCCGTCAGAGGCGAGCCCTCTGTAGTCACCATTGATGCCAAAGAAAGAGAAATTGAGAAAGGGGATAAGAAGGAGGAATCGAGTGAGAGGAGATCGAGGTTATATGTTTACAGGTATGGGCATCATAGTTTCGAGGTCCATTTAGCCCATGGACGCCAGAATGTTCTCTATTGGTGTAGGCAAAGGCATCACATGAAGAGAGCCAACGAGAAAGATAGTGTGGGAGAAGGGAGTCCTAAGGGTTCTCACTCTTTTCTCTTTTCTTTCTAATTATGGTTTTAACATCAATTTTTTATTATTATTTTGTAAATAAATTTGATTTTAAAATAATAAATAAAATTAAATGATGTGCACTTGTTGCGATATTTTTGCACACGCAAGTGTACGTATCGTTTAAAGTAGTAGACTCACTAGGAGTGAGGTCGATCCCACAGGGAGTGTAGTTAAGTACGTTAAAATTAAACTTACTTCTATTTGGTTAAATAAAAAATAAAGAAAGAATTAAGAATAAGAAACTAGTAAGAAACAATTATACAAGAAAATTGAAAGTTAATAAAAACTAGGGCTTCGATTTCAATTGTTTCTATTGAATATGGCCTAATATGATTATTTTCCTAATATTAATTTCTATGCAATAGCAGGTTTACTAAGGTAATTTATAGTCTTCTCAGATATATAAATCTCAATTACATGCAAACTTTCTACTCTCGTGATAAATTTAACATGCAACAGGCATTAAACACAGAAACCCTATAAGCTATCTAAACCATATAGGTACTCTCGTCCTATATCGAAATTCAGTTCTATTCTACTATAGCATATTTGACACTCACTTCTCAGATCTCGCATCAAAATCATAGACAGTTAATTGGTGATCAGGCAATTAAAAGTAATTAAGCACAAATAAAATAGAATACATAGAAATTAGGGGGAAAATTAATCATACTAAAACCATAAACAATGTTAAACAATATCTATCTAATCCTAATTAAAGTGTTTAGCTACACATGTTCATGAGAGCACAATCACACATATTAACTTTAAGAAAAAAGATAAAAATAGAGAAGAGAAGAATGCTGAAAACCCTCTGAAGAATGCCTCCAATATTACAGTTGATCTCTCCACTTTGCATCTGTATTCTCTCTGTTTTTCTCTCTAAAATTGCTTGCTGAAATCAATTCCCTTCTTCCCTTTATATAGGCATTGAAGGCCTAAAAATATGAAAAAACGCAATATTTAAATTCCCATTCGGATTTAAATTTTTGGGAAACCTCAAACGAGATATTTTTTTTCTGTTGCATCGACTGATAATATTTTGGTCATAACTCTCTCGATATTGCTCGGAATTGGACGATTCAAGATGTTCCGGAAAGATAAAAGAGAGATCTAGAACTTTTATGTTTTGACTTTTTCCAAAATCTAAACAGAACACCGTCGAATTCAGGCTTGAAGGTTCACCTTGCACAATTTTCTCTATTTTAAATATCATGATATTTTTATCTTTTTCCCATCTTTTTCTCTGATATTTTTCTAATCTTCTTCTATTTTAAATCTGCACAAATAAAAGATAACAAGCGTAAAAATGCTCCAAACACGATTAAAACTTAATTAAAAATATACTAAAATTAATCTAAAATTAATACTAAAAATAACCTAACAGAACTAATTGATGACTCCCACATATGTGTCTGTGTGGCAGCTGGCAAGGTGCCTACGACCAGTGGCGGACCCAGAATTTAAATTGAGGGGGGGCGTAAATAAATTTAAAAAGAAAATATAAAGTGTAGTTAGTAGGATTTGAACCTTTACCCTCTAACTTATTTACCAACTACCTTAACCATTACACCAATGTTACTATTATGTTTATAAATATCATCTTTTAATACAAATATATGTTGTAACTAATTAAAATGCATATACATTTTTTTCTCGATTTTTTTTTTCAGGAGGGGCGACTGCCCCCCTCACTACAATGTGGGTCCGCCCCTGCCTACGACTATCAAGAAAGTGTATGGAAGTCATTTTCGCCAAAAAAAAAACTTAGATATTTAAGTGACACAAACACTACTACAAAATGAGGCATAACCACCACTTGGTCTTTCGCATTGGTTTACAATCGTCACTTGGTCTTTGTCATCAATTATAAATTGTTGCAAGCCCTATGTCGAATCGTACAAGGCTGCTAACGACATTCTTATAGGTAATAGTTATAATTATTATTATATTTTACCTATTAGGATAACTAATTACAGACATACAAACTTTAGTTCATGATTCTAGCTTTCTTTTTTTTTTTTTGAAGGCATGAGCATAACATCATTAAACTCTATAATGGCGTAAATTAAGTTAACGTCCATTCTAACATTATAAGAATTTGATGGTACGACATTAAGAATTTTGTTAACAGTCTCGATTCATGTCCCTAAAAATAAGTTGGCAAAATTTAGTAACTCGGCATACACTTTACTATTTCTATTAAATTATGATTGCAGCGTTTTGTTACACTATTTTGTTGTAGAGTGCCTAGGACCGTTAATTAATATAAAATTTTCAATTTAGTTAAATAATATTTAAACTTCATATTGTAGGAAAGAATAATTTTATAATAGTGAAAGTCTAAAATTTAAGTATTTTCGTAATGAATTATTTTTTGAATTTAAGTTTAATATTCAAATTAGAGTTAAGTTTTGTTTAATTTTTTAGTTTTGGACAAAGTAGAGTCTGTCACGTAGGTATTTACCAGCCAGTTAACGTTAAGTATCTACGACTGTCAAGAAATTGTAAGGGAAAATTACCT